>NC_059199.1:11272676-11527676 GCF_020615455.1 Coregonus clupeaformis
TCCTCTGCCCAAGAACGCCAAGGTAACCTGTCTAAATGACTATCGCCTTGTAGCACTCACATCTGTAGCCATAAAATGATTTGAAAGGCTGGTCATGGCTCATATCAACATCATCATCCCAGACACCCTGGACCCACTCCAAATCGCATACCGCCCCAACAGATCCACAGATGACGCAATCTCTATTGCACTCCACACTGCCCTTTCCAACCTGGACAAAAGGAACACCTATGTGAGAATTCTGTTCATTGACTACAGCTCAGTGTTCAACACAATTGTGCCTACACCATCACTAAGCTAAGGACTCTGGGATTAAACACCTCCCTCTGAGGTGATCGTCCTGATCACCGACGACGATGAGACAGCCTACAGGGAGGAGGTCAGAGACCTGGCAGTGTGGTGCCAGGACAACAACCTCTCCCTCAACGTCAGCAAGACAAAGGAGCTGATCGTGGACTACAGGAAACGGAGGGCCGAGTACGCCCCCATCCATATCGACGGGGCTGTAGTGGAGCGGGTCGAGAGCTTCAAGTTCCTCAGTGTCCACATCACTAAGGACCTATCATGGTATCAAACACATCAACACAGTTGTGACGAGGGTATGACAACGCCTCTTCCCCCTCAGGAGGCTGAAAAGATTTAGTATGGGCCCTCAGATCCTCAAAAATGGCTAAAGCTGCACCATTGAGAGCATCTTGACTGGCTGTGTCACCGCGTGGTATGGCAGCTGTTTGGCATCCTACCGCAAGGCACTACAGAGGGTAGTGCGTACGGCCCAGTACATCACTGGAGCCAAGCTTCCTGCCAACCAGGACCTCTATACAAGGCGGTTTCAGAGGAATGCCCTACACATTTTCTACGACTCCAGCCACCCAAGTCATAGACTGTTCTCTCTGCTACCGCACGGCAAGCGGTACCGATGCAGGTCTGAAACCAAGAGGACCCTGAACAGCTTTTACCCCAAGTTATAAGACTGCTAAATAGTTAATTAAATAGCTACCTGGAATATCTGCATTGACCCTTTTTGCAGTAATGTCTTTTGACTCATCACATACGCTGCTGTTACTGTTTATAATCTATCTTGTTGCCTAGTCACTTTATCCCTACCTAATGTATATGTACATATCTACCTCAATTTCCTCATACCCCTGCACATCGACTCAGTACTGGTCCCCCTTGTATATAGCCAAGTTATCGTTACTCATTGTGTATTTATTCCTTGTGTTATTATTTTTCATTTTATTTTCAAATTTTTCATGTGACAAATAAAATTAGAACTAGCTCAATAATTTGTAACCCCTGCCTCCCTCTCTCTGTCTCTCTCCCTCCCCCCAGGGGAATCAAATTCTAAGCAGCCTGTCTCTGGATGAGTACAAGGCCACTCTGAAGGTGATCGAGAGGGCTATTCTGGCTACGGACCTGGCTCTGTACATGAAGTAGGTACAATGTCACACACAGCTAGGACGCGCACAGAGGGGAACTGTTCAAGTCACATCTTATGCAGAGTTTTCATTAGAACTTCAATTCAGCTTGATGGGCTGTGGAAAATGTCATGGTGGAAGTTGTACCCATAATTGGCCTATTCATTAGAAGATCTAGTGATAATGTACTGAAATGGTCATTGATTGTATCTCTCTCTATCCTCCCCCTCACACCTCTCTCCCCTTATCTCCTAATCTCTCTCCTCTCTCTCTCTCTCTCTCTCTCTCTCTCTCTCTCTCTCTCTCTCTCTCTCTCTCTCTCTTCTCTCTCTTCTCTCTCTCTCTCTCTCTCTCCCTCCCTGTCTGAAGTGTGGGCGTATGACTAGACTGCAGACAGAAGGGGAGATAAACAGATATCAAATTAACTGCCTATATTTTCAGGAGGAGAGGAGAGTTCTTTGAACTGACCAAGAACAGCCAGTTTGTCTGGGACAATGACTACCATAAAGACTTACTGAGGTTAGTGAACACAATACATATACATCTTCACCATTCACCTGGGGACAGCTTGGTTGTGTGTCTGAATGCATATGCCGGGTCAAAATGACCTGATAATGTAATATCAGTGTTTTATTTATATGGGTCTAAAATATTATCCATTTTGTGGAACATAATTATTTTGAGTGATGATTTGGACCTTTCAATAATTATTTTATTGTTTGAAATGTTTTTAGTCGCTCTTCAACAGTTTTATACACATTTCAATGATAACATATTATGTAAATTCATAACGGCTATTGAAAATATTAGCATATTTGTCTTACAATCAATCTTACAATCAAAGTTTCATATTCAACCTTTTAGTGTGAAGAACAAAATAAAACAATTTTAAGCATGTTTTATAATATTTCAAAACATTTATTTGAAAATCTAAAGTTCATCATCAATATAAACGACAACACTAAGAGTTGTGAATTTAGAAAACATAAACACTAAAATGAACAAAATGTGTGTGTCATTACTTATGCTGTCTTAGTCCATGCATTAGTTACAAACTACAAGCATGTGACTGTACTCTTTGCAGACGGGTGTGTTGCACTGAGAACGCCAGCAGCTGACTTTTCTATCCTTTGCACTTGGGCAAAGCTGGCACCTCTTCCTCTTCTGGTCCTGGCTGCTCTTAGTGGTGGTGGCATGGCTCTCTTTCATCACCCAACATATTTCCATTGCCTCAGTTCCTCTGTGGAGATGGGAGAACCTTCCAGAAGGACAACCATCTCTGCAGCACTCCAACAATCAGGCCTTTATGGTAGAGTGGCCAGACGGAAGCCACTCCTCAGTAAAAGGCACATGACAACCCGCTTGGAGTTTGCCAGAAGGCACCTAAAGGACTCTCAGATCATGAGAAACAAGATTCTCTGGTCTGAAGAAACCAAGATTGAACTCTTTGGCCAGAATGCCAAGCGTCACGTCTGGAGGAAACCTGCTCATCCACTGTGATGCAGTCCTCTACAATTTTCTAGGAAAAGGTCCCACACATACTGGAAGGCTGCCAGGTGGTCCGTTGCCTCTCTGAACACTGGTCCTCTTGTCATCAAGCCTCAGGTAGCGACGGATATCCTCATATCCTCCGACCGACATGGTGGCCTTATACATTGGATTCTGCAGTGGATCCAAAAATAGCTCCCGTGTGGAGACATCCCAGCTTTTCTCCAAGCCGGCGAGGAGGGTTAAACCAATAAAGGCCTTTAGTTCCTCTTTGTTGACCTCTCTCCACTCTTTCCCTTTTGCTGTCACTGTTCTCCGTCCTTCTAAATTTGTACACTTTAGGACCTCCTCAATGATGTTGTCACTAATGAACAGCTCCCAGGCATCTTTTGGTGACACAACTGTTGACCCCGGCACAGGCCCTGGGCAGCTCCTCAGGATGTTATGGCTTCTGGTCCTGCCTTTAGTGGTGGGGATGTTCACTACAGTAAGACCCCTTTTTACTCAGTCTATTTGACTGGTTTTCACTCTCTTCCTCAGAGGAGTCCTCCCCACCTGTAGAATCCTCTAGGACAGCTGGACTACCAGGTGCATCCACATCTCCACATCTCCAACTTGACCCACAGGCACATAGTCTGTGTCATCTGAATTGGATACCTCAGATTCTAAGTAAGAGGCACCAATGGCTTCCTCATCCAGCATCTGTAAAACCATTTTGGTTGTATATCTGGCAACATTCTTATGAGCCTCCTTATGAAACTCATTTTAATCAATGAGTTAAAAAGGAGAAAGGAAAACGGTGGTTAATGAACATTAAAAACAAGATATTTAATAAATACTTATTCATTACATTGATTGTATTGTTGTAGCAAAAAGAAAGGTCAGTTTGATGAGTGCAATGCAGTGATTTATTTTTATTTATGCACTCACTAACTGTAAGTGGCTCTGGATAAGAGCGTCTGCTAAATGACTCAAATGTAAATGTAAATTAAATACATACGGGTCATATTTGACCCACGTATGACATTTTTTAAATTAAAAAATAAGAAATTAAACAACAAAACTAGGATGTTGGAACATTAAAGACACATTATTTAAGGAATTCCTGGTATATTAGATGATTAAATTTTTTTTTTTGGGGGGGGATCAATACAGCAAAAAACCCGGCATATGCATCCTAGGGTTAAAAAAGTACAAAGTGTTTGTTAGGTGTTAAGCCCGTGCTAAAATATGCTTAAAATGATTAAAAGACAAAACAACGATTGTGATTGTGTTGAATTGTGTTTGGGAAATAAAGATAGACATGGTTTTAAAAAGGTAGTGGTAATATTTAATTCAGTACAGAAATGTGTAGGAGGCTTAACTTACCCTGTCCCATGGCTCAACACACCCCATACCCGGGGTAAGTTGTCCCAAGAGACCACCTTTTTGGGACAAGCTATGTTTTCCAAACTGTCATGTTTACATTAATTCAGATTATTTCCACATGCTGAAAGATATGTAGATATCTTTGCTAGAAACAATACTATACAGTGGGGAGAACAAGTATTTGATACACTGCTGATTTTGCAGGTTTTCCTACTTACAAAGCATGTAGAGGTCTGTAATTTTTATCAAAAATTAATTTAATGAAACTGGTTACAATTGACGGAGTCACCCATGATTCACCAAATGTTATTTTGAAGGAGGAAACAAGGTACTTTAAGCATATGTTTTCATTTCAGTCGCCTCCATCTCCTCTAACTGAAGCTAATTGTAGAGATGTTTTTTTCTATTGATAATGTAAAATTAACAGCCAAACAGAAAGACTCATGTGAAGGTGAAATTACAGAGGAGGAACTTCTGGATGCAATTAAAGACTTTAAGTCTGGGAAATCTCCAGGGTTGGATGGTATACCAGTCGAAGTATTCCAAACCTTTTTTGATATACTAAGAGGACCGTAATTAGCATGTTTTAACCACTCCTATGTAAATGGTAGATTATCTGACAGTCAAGAAGAAGATCTCATTATTACTGAAACAGGATACAAGTGGAAAATATAAAGATCCAGTCCATTAAAAAAATTGGAGGCCCCTTACACTTCAGTGTTGTGATGCAAAATGTATAGTGCATAGAATTAAAAAGGTATTGTCGGATATTATTAATTCTAATCAGACAGGTTTTTTACATGGAAGATACATTGGAGATAATATAAGGCAAGTATTGGAAACAATAGAACATTATGGAAAATCTGAGAAACCAGGCCTGCTATTCATAGCAGACTTCGAAAAGGCATTTGATAAAGTACGACTGGGGTTTATATATACAGTGGGGAGAACAAGTATTTGATACACTGCCGATTTTGCAGGTTTTCCTACTTACAAAGCATTTAGAGGTCTGTAATTTTTATCATAGGTACACTTCAACTGTGAGAGACGGAATCTAAAACAAAAATCAAGAAAATCACATTGTATGATTTTTAAGTAATTAATTTGCATTTTATTGCATGACCTAAGTATTTGATACATCAGAAAAGCAGAACTTTATATTTGGTACAGAAACCTTTGTTTGCAATTACAGAGATCATACGTTTCCTGTAGGTCTTGACCAGGTTTGCACACACTGCAGCAGGGATTTTGGCCCACTCCTCCATACAGACCTTCTCCAGATCCTTCAGGTTTCGGGGCTGTCGCTGGGCAATACGGACTTTCAGCTCCCTCCAAAGATGTTCTATTGGGTTCAGGTCTGGAGACTGGCTAGGCCACTCCAGGACCTTGAGATGCTTCTTACGGCGCCACTCCTTAGTTGCCCTGGCTGTGTGTTTCGGGTCGTTGTCATGCTGGAAGACCCAGCCACGACCCATCTTCAATGCTCTTACTGAGGGAAGGAGGTTGTTGGCCAAGATCTCGCGACACATGGCCCCATCCATCCTCCCCTCAATACGGTGCAGTCGTCCTGTCCCCTTTGCAGAAAAGCATCCCCAAAGAATGATGTTTCCACCTCCATGCTTCACGGTTGGGATGGTGTTCTTGGGGTTGTACTCATCCTTCTTCTTCCTCCAAACACGGTGAGTGGAGTTTAGACCAAAAAGCTATATTTTTCTCTCATCAGACCACATGACCTTCTCCCATTCCTCCTCTGGATCATCCAGATGGTCATTGGCAAACTTCAGACGGGCCTGGACATGCGCTGGCTTGAGCAGGGGGACCTTGCGTGCGCTGCAGGATTTTAATCCATGACGGCGTAGTGTGTTACTAATGGTTTTCTTTGAGACTGTGGTCCCAGCTCTCTTCAGGTCATTGACCAGGTCCTGCCGTGTAGTTCTGGGCTGATCCCTCACCTTCCTCATGATCATTGATGCCCCACGAGGTGAGATCTTGCATGGAGCCCCAGACCGAGGGTGATTGACCCCCATCTTGAACTTCTTCCATTTTCTAATAATTGCGCCAACAGTTGTTGCCTTTTCACCAAGCTGCTTGCCTATTGTCCTGTAGGCCATCTCAGCCTTGTGCAGGTCTACAATTGTATCCCTGATGTCCTTACACAGCTCTCTGGTCTTGGCCATTGTGGAGAGGTTGGAGTCTGTTTGATTGACTGTGTGGACAGGTGTCTTTCATACAGGTAACGAGTTCAAACAGGTGCAGTTAATACAGGTAATGAGTGGAGAACAGGAGGGCTTCTTAAAGAAAAACTAACAGGTCTGTGAGAGCCGGAATTCTTACTGGTTGGTAGGTGATCAAATACTTATGTCATGCAAATAAATGCAAATTAATTACTTAAAAATCATACAATGTGATTTTCTGGATTTTTGCTTTAGATTCCGTCTCTCACAGTTGAAGTGTACCTATGATAATTACAGACCTCTACATGCTTTGTAAGTAGGAAAACCTGCAAAATCGGCAGTGTATCAAATACTTGTTCTCCCCACTGTATTTCCCTTGATGGAGTGATGCTGAATGTAAAAAATGGCTCAACTTTACCCACTCTCTTGCCCGACTTGTCCAACAATATGCTGGTGTGTCACCCCTTGTAGGTCAATGTTGATGACTGCCTGTGACATCTCTGCCATTACCAAGCCCTGGCCAGTACAGAAGAGGGTAAGTGAAAAGTGGGATCACGTTCACTAGACTCAAGACTCACTTCATAAACTCAACTGTGTTCTTGTTGCTGCTATCTCCTTTGATGTTCTTTCAAAACGTTTCCCTCTCACCATTCTCCTCCTTTTTGAGTACCCCTCCCTTTTCTTTTCCCTCCTTAGATTATGTTCTCTTTCTTCTATTCCCCGTGTCACTTCAACTCCCCTGTGCAAGTCTATACCTCCTGTTCCTCATCAAGCTCCCTAGGTGCAATGGAAGGAGAGGTTCAGACAAGCCTCTAACCGTGTGTGTGTGTGTGTGTGTGTGATCAAAGAGCTCTAGAACTCTTCTTAGAGGATAGACACACACAGTTCTAGAACCAGACACAGCTCTAGAACCAGACTCAGCACTAGAACCAGACACAGGTCTAGAACCAGACACAGTTCTAGAACCAGAAACAGTTGTAGAACTAGAAACCTGTTCTAGACCCAGACACAGCTCTAGAACCAGACACAGCTCTAGACCCAGACACAGCTCTAGAACCAGAAACAGCTCTAGAACCAGACACAGTTGTAGAACCAGACAGTTGTAGAACCAGAAACCTGTTCTAGAACCAGAAACAGCTCTAGAACCAGACAGTTGTAGAACCAGAAACCTGTTCTAGACCCTGACACAGCTCTAGAACCAGACACAGTTGTAGAACCAGAAACCTGTTCTAGACCCAGACACAGCTCTAGACCCTGACACAGCTCTAGAACCAGACACAGTTGTAGAACCAGAAACCTGTTCTAGACCCAGACACATCTCTAGAACCAGACACATCTCTAGACCCTGACACAGCTCTAGAACCAGACACAGTTGTAGAACCAGAAACCTGTTCTAGACCCAGACACAGCTCTAGAACCAGACACAGCTCTAGACCCAGACACAGCTCTAGAACCAGAAACAGCTCTAGAACCAGACACAGTTGTAGAACCAGACAGTTGTAGAACCAGAAACCTGTTCTAGAACCAGAAACAGCTCTAGAACCAGACAGTTGTAGAACCAGAAACCTGTTCTAGAACCAGAAACAGCTCTAGAACCAGACAGTTGTAGAACCAGAAACCTGTTCTAGACCCTGACACAGCTCTAGAACCAGACACAGTTGTAGAACCAGAAACCTGTTCTAGACCCAGACACAGCTCTAGACCCTGACACAGCTCTAGAACCAGACACAGTTGTAGAACCAGAAACCTGTTCTAGACCCAGACACATCTCTAGAACCAGACACATCTCTAGACCCTGACACAGCTCTAGAACCAGAAACAGCTCTAGAACCAGAAACAGTTGTAGAACCAGAAACCTGTTCTAGACCCAGACACAGCTCGAGACCCTGACACAGCTCTAGAACCAGACACAGTTGTAGAACCAGAAACCTGTTCTAGACCCAGACACAGCTCTAGACCCAGACACAGCTCTAGAACCAGAAACAGCTCTAGAACCAGAAACAGTTGTAGAACCAGAAAGCTGTTCTAGACCCAGACACAGCTCTAGACCCAGACACAGCTCTAGAACCAGAAACAGTTGTAGAACCAGAAAGCTGTTCTAGACCCAGACACAGCTCTAGACCCAGACACATCTCTAGACCTATCCTCTCCTCAGGTCCTCACATAATACATACATAACTGACAGAGCTAGTGAGTACCTCTGCACCTCCAGAAGACACACACACACACACACAATGCAATTCACACACACATAGGAAATCTGTGCACACACACACACATACACCAACAAACACAAAGTCTCTTTCACACACATACACCGTTTTTTGTTGAGCTCAGTAGATCTTATTATTAGAGCGGATACTACATCAGCCAAGCTGTGTACAAAAATGTGTCTTCTCCCCCACGTTCTCTCCGTTCCTCAGCTGAACCCCCCTTCCGGCTCTCTAGTCTTGATTACACAGCTCCAATCAGTGTTCTGCAGATGGCTACCACACACACACACACACACACTTCCTTGATTGGGAACCCGAAGCTGTAGTCAGTCTTCATTTATCCTTTGTAAAGAGAAAGAGTCCATCAACGCAGTATGGTTGCTGCTCAGTTAGCAGAACTTTCTCTCTCTCTTTTCTCTCATTCCCATGTTACAAATGTCAGGGAATACTTTGTAGGATACTGAGCACTATTGCGGGGTATCTGATACAATTGGCAGTGGATACGTTTTTTTTCTTTTTCACATAACAGGAGGCTGCCTATCCAACCTGAACCCCCTCTCAACCTGCTCATATCACATTCATGGAAACACCGACATTGAAATTCATAGATATCTGCAAAAGACATGAATATTTAAAAACCCTGGACAACAGATTGGCTTAAGTATTTATTCAGATACAATCATAGGGTTGTAGTCGAACAGACTGTGGCTGTTGAAAGACTACAAGGTTACAAATCCAATTTGTCCTTTACCCAATTGAAACAACATTCCACTTTGAGGCACTTTTAAGAGCTCCGTTTCTTTCTGTCTTTCTGGTCTCTTTCCATCTTCTCTTGCAGATAGCCGAGTTAGTAGCTACAGAGTTCTTTGAGCAAGGGGACAAGGAGAGACAAGAACTCAACATTGAGCCAATAGTAAGCACCTCTTCTGTTCCCTACCATCTTTACTTACACTTTTACACTGCTGCGGTTGATCCATTGCCATTGAAAATCAGGGTTTGTGAAATGTAATTACAAGGCTCCAAGATTCTGATTTGTAATATCTGATTTTAATATCTTGGCATGTGCACATGTTGGCTTTGTGCAAAGCCAGGTTTTTACTAGTTGGCAAGTAAAGCCACATATCAATGTGGGAGCAAATTAGATTTGGACTGAAGTTGGTTTTGTAAAGTTGGTTTTCTTTCCTAGGATCTGATGAATCGGGAAAAGCAGGATAAGATTCCGAGCATGCAGGTGTCGTTCATCGATACCATCTGTACACAGCTGTATGAGGTGAGGCTATGAAATGATTGATTGGTCTTTATTAGTCATGTTTAGGAAACATTTTATTGGCCATATAGCATGTATAGTCCCGTGTAGCTCTGCTGGTAGAGCATGGCGCTTGCAACGCCAGGGTTGTGGGTTCGATGAAAATGTATGCACTCACTACTGTAAGTCGCTCTGGATAAGAGCGTCTGCTAAATTACGTAAATGTTTAAATGTTAATGTATGACATTGACACAATGAAGGTACTCTCTCATTCTGTCATACTCTCTCTTTCTCTCTCTCTCTGTCCATCAGACCCTGGCCGGTATGTCTGAATCCTGTTCCCCACTACTCGAGGGCTGCCAGAAGAACAGACAGAAATGGAAGATTCTGGCTGAACAGGACGACAAACTCTTCTTCAACGGAGCGGTGTAGACCTGTTTAACGTCTCTCCTCCGTCCCTACTATCACGCCATCCCTCCACCCCCCTGAGAAGGCGACATCAACACTAAGCTATATTTATTACCATAGTCTTTTTTTTCTTTCTTTTTTTTGCACAAAGTCAACTTGCTACATGAAGGAGGAGTCACTATATTATATCTCTAACGGTCTGAGGAAGGGAAGATCACTGAAGAGGAGAAACAAGTGGTGTGTGTGTGGCTACTATCGGCCTACTGAGCACCAATCAATCAATATGCCACCAGAGAACAGACAGACCTGGGTTCAAATAGTATTTGAAATCTCTCAAATATTTTGAGCCTGCCTAGAGTGCCAGATAGATTTGTACTTCTTTTGGACTATTGCATTCGTTCCATTGCACCAGGCAAGCTCAATGATAGATTACAAATACTATTTGAACCCAGGTCTTAGTATAGATACAACTTACTTTCTACACACCGTACAGCACCACAATAAGTAGCTTGTTAGTAATACCAGCGGGAACTCACACACCACAAACTCACAATACAAAGGTTTTGAGAGAACTTTCATCTTTTGTAACAGTCACTCGTCTTAACTATTGCATATTTATTTGTTTTATATATTTATTCGATTTCTATACTGTAAGGTCAGTTTCATGTTGAGCACACACGTCTTTTAGATTGAAAAAAAAGTTTTATTACCAAATGTCTGCTTTGAAATATTTCCTAGACTGTCCATTCACCCGTGTATTTTTACACATTGTGTTATTATTTGAACTTTGTAAATTTTAAAGGATCCAAAGACTTGACGTGTGTTCTAGAAGATTCCACTGCCATCCTGTGACATGATAGGTGTGATTCACATTTCCAAAATAAGCCGTTTGTATGTACAGCAGAGGCGGCAGGTGGGAGGAGCTACAGGAGGACCGTCTCATTGTAATGGCTGGAATATAATTAATGGAACGGTATCAAACACATCAAACACATAGAAACCACATGTTTAACTCCATTCTATTCCAGCCATTACAATGAGCCCATCCTCCTATAGCTCCTCCCACCAGCCTCCTCTGATGCACAGATCATTCACACATCATAATATACTATAGTAGTTATCAGGTACAGATACGTGCACTGCATCACTGTCATTCACATGAGAAACTCACATTTGACTTAACCTTGTCCAAACTGCAGCACTTTTCTATTTGTAGATGTACGCGGTCACTCTGAGGACCACTGTCGTTACTGTGGTTTTATTGTGTACTTAAAGAAGTCTCCGTAACTGTGTACTTGTACACCTGTTCCTGTGCTTAAAAAAAAATGAGGTGAGTCGCTTTTCTGGTTCCAATTCCACAATGCTTTGGTGTCTGATTTGTCAGAACAGATGATAATGTGTTGCTTCTCCATCAATGATAGACCTGTGTGTTGCATGTGAAGACTACTGCACCTTTAAAAGATGACCATGTACAGCCACAGTATAGTCAAGTGACATGACAGGACCTGTTGGTTGTTAGTGGAGGCTGAGGTAATATGACATGCAGAAAGGGTTTCCCCTATAGAAATACAATCTAGATTCTATCTATATGGTTCCCCCCCCTCCTGTTCTTGTTGAATGGTACATCCCATTAAAAGGACACTGCTTCTTTTCTATGTGCTCAGTCATCTGTGCAAACTTTGGATATAACATCACACTGGTCTAAATATATGTTATGTCGCCACCACCTGGTCAATCGCAGTGGTAAAACACAGACAAGACTTGAGGATGATCAAATGGATACGTTCATATATTTTGGGAAAATTTCTTAAAAATACAACACATAAACCACTAGCTTCTAAAACAGTGAGGCTCAGAACTGGATGAAAAGGTAAAGTTCAAAAGGAAAGTAAATGCATTGTACCAAAAGGGATCAGTGACAATATTGACATCAAAGCAGTGAGCCAGGAAGAACAAGGCGAAACACAGAAAGAGACAGGACAGACTAACCGGTATATTTTGGACTAGACATGTAAAGAAAGATTTAACGAGAGAGAGGGAGAGAGACATGCGTGGCAGAGGTAGGAAAGGGAAGTGTAATATTTAGTTTTTCAAGCCATTGTGCGCATTTGAGATTGCGGTCAGCCACTGCAGACTGACCTACAAAATCACATTGAATCCTAAATTACTACGGATTATGATTTGTAGATCAGTTGTAGTCAATCTCCAATGTGCCCATTGTATTCTGCAGGGAAGAGGAGACAATGAGAGGTAACTATGTACAGGGGGTAGTAGGTTAGAGGTCAAGGTTCTAGGTTCTAGGCTGAGTCGGCCCTCTTGTAGGCCACCATGCTGTTGACCTTGTGGATAGAGGTGGTGAAGGAGCGCAGACGAACCTCCTCCGATTGGTCGATTATCTGGGGGCCCGACTCCTCCCATTTGTCGGGCACCTCCAGGTCCTTGTCGGTGTAAACGAGGAGGTCAAAGGCACCTGGGGAGAGGGGTCAAATTTCAGGTGTTAATCAAGGATAATCAGGAACATTTCTGTTAGGAAAAATATGTGCCGGTCAAATGTCAGATCAGATTTTAGAAGACAAAATATAAACTCATTTGAATGAAGTCACCATAAACACCAGCTGTAAGTGACTGATGAAAATTAATACCCTTTAGAAATTATGCACAGAGGAATGAGCCTACCAAGTGAACATTGGCTTCTTGCACAATACACGTCTCCCTCTATCTGGCTTGTCAATATCCTTTGTTTGTGTCTATTTATTTTCCCACTTGTATATGCCTCCATCCTTGGTACAGTAGCGAGTAAACTAACTAGCTTGATTTATAGGAAGAGGAGGGAAGCAAAATTGCTTAATCTAAATAATCCTCCTTGGTGGATTTGAAAAAAGGCACAAAAAAATCAAATCAAATTTTATTTGTCACATACACGTGTTTAGCAGATGTTATTGCGGGTGTAGCGAACTGCTTGTGCTTCTAGCTCCGACAGTGCATTAATATCTAACAAGTAATATCTAACAATTTCACAACATATACCCAATACACACAAGTCTAAGTAAGGAATGGAATTAAGAATATATACATATATGGACGAGCAATGACAGAGCGGCATGGACTAAGATACAGTAGAATATTATAGAATACAGTATATACATATGAGATGAGTAATGCAAGATATATAAACATTATTAAAGTGACTAGTGTTCCATTTCTTCAAGTGGCCAGTGATTTCAATAGGCAGCAGCAGCCTCTAATGTGCTAGTGATGGCTATTTAACAGTCTGATGGCCTTGAGATAGAAACTGTTTCTGTCTCTCTGTCCCAGCTTTGATGCACCTGTACTGACCTCGCCTTCTGGATGATAGCGGGGTGAACAGGCAGTGGCTTGGGCGGTTGATGTCCTTGATTAACTTTTTGGCCTTCCTGTGACATCAGGTGCTGTAGGTGTCCTGGAGGGCAGGTAGTTTGCCCCCGGTAATGCGTTCGGCAGACCGCACCACCCTCTGGAGAGCCCAGGCGGTGCAGTTGCCGTACCAGGCGGTGATACAGCCCGACAGGATGCTCTCAATTGTGCATCTGTAAAAATGTGTGAGGGTTTTAGGTGCCAAGCCAAAATTCTTCAGCCTCCTGAGGTTGAAGAGGCTGTTGCGCCTCCTTCACCACACGGTCTCTGTGGGTGGACCATTTCAGTTTGTCAGTGATGTGTACACCAAGGAACTTGAAGCTTTCCACCTTCTCCACTGCAGTCCCGTCGATATGGATAGGGGGATGCACCCTCTGCTGTTTCCTGAAGTCCACAATCATCTCCTTTGTTTTGTTGACATTGAGTGACACAGAGCCCTCACCTCCTCCCTGTAGACTGTCTCGTCATTGTTGGTAATCAAGCCTACTACTGTTGTGTCGCCTGCAAACTTGATGATTGAGTTGGAGGCGTGTTTGGCCACGCAGTCATGGGTGAACAGGGAGTACAGGAGGGTGCTGAGCACGCAACCCTTGTGTGGCCCCAGTGTTGAGGATCAGCGAAGTGGAGGTGTTGTTTCCTACCTTCACCACCTGGGAGCAGCCCTTCAGGAAGTCCAGGACCCAGTTGCAGGGAACACTTCCCGTGTGCATACAACTGTTTGTCACTGACACGGGAACATTTGCGGGCCGGTACCAGTTGATACAATGAGCTCAAGACAGACAGGCAGGCAGAGTAGAGATATAATTTGATTGAAAGACAACCTGAACCAACCTCTCTGCATAGCAAAAGTGATTTATAAAATGTCTTTATTTTCATCAGGATATTTGCTGAGCCACAATGTGTCGGCTTTAGCAGGCAATTAACGGCCAATGGAAACACTGGTTCTACACACACACACACACACACACACACACACACACACACACACACACACTACTCACAGGAAGACTCCAGCAGGGGTAGGAAGGTGACAGTGGCAGTGATCTGTCGGATGACTGAGCGAATCTCATCCTGGATGGATTTGATGGACTTCTCCCTGGGAGCGCTGAGAGAAGAGACACAAAAAGGCTTTCACAGTTATTCTCAAAGTCAAACCATGTTGAACTATTGGTCTGGCGTGTTAGGATAAGTCGACATTGGAAACTAGTGAAATATCAAATGCAACATCATACTCAAAGGGCATGAACTGACCATCTTCATAAAAAGTACCCTCACTCTCAAGTATGACTTCGTGTTACGATTGAGCTGGTTAGGAAAAGCACTAAAATGCTACAAATAGTCCGCAATGTTCTAAGTAGTGGTGTGAAGGTGTGTATTTGTGTGTGTGTGTGTGTGTGTGTGTGTGTGTGTGTGTGTGTGGTAGTCAGGTCCACTGCTGGCATTTCCTACAGTACCTGATCTCCTTGGCACTCTTGTCACACTCAATGTCAAACTGCCACCGCTCCAGCACCTCATTGGTCTCCAAACATGTGATCACAAGAACCAGCTTCTGCACTGTGCAGTCAAACAGCCACTCTGCAATACAAAGACAATTTATTCAAACAATCACTCTGCAATACAAAGACAATTTATTCAAACAGCCACTCTGCAATACAAAGACAATTTATTCAAACAGCCACTCTGCAATCCAGAGACACAAGTCAGTCAAACAGCCACTCTGCAATACAAAGACAATTTATTCAAACAGCCACTCTGCAATACAGAGACACAAGTCAGTCAAACAGCCACTCTGCAATACAGAGACAATTTATTCAAACAGCCACTCTGCAATACAGAGACACAAGTCAGTCAAACAGCCACTCTGCAATACAGAGACAATTTATTCAAACAGCCACTCTGCAATACAGAGACACAAGTCAGTCAAACAGCCACCCTGCAATACAGAGACACAAGTCAGTCAAACAGCCACTCTGCAATTTGCACACCCAACTACAGTAGAAACAGATAGTGGTGGAAAAAGTACTAAGTTTTCATACTTGAGTAAAAGTAAAAAGATACCTTCATAAAAAATGACTCAAGTAAAAGTGAAAGTCACCCAGTAAAATAGTACTTGAGTAAAAGTCTAAAAGTATCTGGTTTTAAATGTACTTAAGTACAGTGGTGGAAAAAGTACTCAATTGTCATACTTGAGTAAAAGTACAAAGTTAAAGTAAATACTATTCATAAAATTCCTTATATTAAGCAAACCAGATGGCACGATTTTCTTGTTTTTTATTTATTTATGGTCAGCCAGGGGCACACTCCAACACTCAGACATTATTTACAAACACAGTATTTGTGTTTAGTGAGTCCGCCAGATCAGAGGCAGTAGGGATGACAACGCATTATATTGATAGGTGTGTGAATTGGACCATATTGCTGTCCTGCCTGAGTATTTGAAATGTAACGAGTACTTTTTGGTGTCAGGGAAAATGTATGGAGTAAAAAGTACATTATTTTTAGGAATGTAGTGGAGTAAAAGTAAAAGTTGTCAAAAATATAAGTAGTAAAGTACAGATACCCCAAAAAACTACTTAAGTAGTACGTTAAAGTACTTTTACTTAAGTACTTTACACCAATGGAAACAGACATACTGGTAACAAATTGATAAAAATTGTGAAAATCAACACACCAAGTTGTGAAATATGACACCTCATTTGACCTTGTCAAATTGTGAGAAATAACACACAGGGCTAATAGCCACACAAGTGACTGCAGCATAGGCCAGATAGTCGTCCTCTAAAGTCCCGTATCTTGTTTGAATACACAGATGGCTGTCCTGTCCCCCGCCCCCCATATATTATAACGTTCTGCGCATGTGCTACATTACATTGAGTTTATTTCATACTGTACCTTTGAGCTGTGATACCACGTTGGTCAGGTAGTTTTTCAGCTTTGTGTCAGTGGTGAGTTGAAGGCTCATGTCATACTGGGTGACTCGGGAGAACGTCTCCGGAGGGTAGATCCCTCGCTGGTACAGGATGCTGTTGATACCGAATGCTGAAGCCAAGGGACAGAAATAGGTTAGCTAAGTTACGACCACGGACTAGGTTAGCTAGCTAACTAGTAAGAATATTGTTGTCTCAATCATGCATGAAGGTGCAAAATAACAAACGTATGTATCTATTAGCGTAGCAAACTCACATGTAAGGACATAAATATATTACTTATCGTCATGGAAAATACGGATGCGATGGTTGTAAACAATGTTAGTTAGTTAGCTTCCGCAGAGAAAACCATCGCCATGTTCAAGTTGCATGCCTTTCCTTTTTGATCAGTCGCAAAAGCGGCCAAAATAGTCGGTGAAATACTTACAGAAAAACTCGGCCACAAGCTCAGCGCTTCCTTTCAGGGTAATACCTTTCAGTGTGCTCGTCATCTTTGCACGTTTTAGTTATATCCTTTTCTTGTATTGTATTTTCTCGTCTGATTTTTTTTTAACCCGCCGCCAAAGTTTGAAATTTGCAAGACGTTAAACTTCCGCGCATGCGTTTTACAACCTCGCAGACTTGATAACGTATTCAACAATGTTGCCATTATGACGCTAGAGGGCGATGTTTTGCTAGACCTGGACATGTACAATCTGCAGATCATTCTTAATCGATTCTATTATAAAAGTAGACATAGCATATTATGTTATGACAAGTACAAGCTTTTCTAATCTTACATACTCAACCATCCTATGCTTTCTAACAATGTTCTTACTCTATTACAACACTTTTTGTAGGCCTGCAGACCAATAGTGTTGTTGTTTTTATCGCACTGCTTTGCTTTATCTTGGCCAGGTCGCAGTTGTAAATGAGAACTTGTTATCAACTGGCTTACCTGGTTAAATAAAGGTGAAAAAAAAATAAATAAAAAATAAACATGTACTGTTGAGATTTAGAATAATAGAATACACAAGGTGCAATTTCTAAATGTTATTCTGCATAAGCAGTCACTCAATTAGCCCATGTCAGCTAAATGTTTTTAGATTGTTAAGTTAGTCTAGCAGCCAGCTATCTAAACTGGTAGTAAGCATGGTGGAATTACCGGCCGGGGTGGGGCCCATTAATCATCAGTTATTATATTAAAAACTGCAAACATTTGCCTTCACCTTACGGCAAAATGTGTAGAATTGCAGGAAATTAGCTGTTAAACTGCAGATTTTTCTCTCCGCTCCATGGTAAAATGAGTAGAATTGCATGAAGTGAGTTATAAAATAGCAAAATGTGTAGAATTGCCGCAAACTTGCTTTAAAACAGCTACATTCTCTCTACGCCCCATGGCAAAATGTGCAGAATTGCAGGACATGTATTTATTTATTTTTGTATGGATGTGTGTACGCAGACCAATGAGCCACTGCGGCCCCTCATATAAAATATAATATGCCATTTAGCAAACGCTTTTATCCAAAGCGACTTACGGTCGTGTGTGCTTACATTTTTACATATGGGTGGTCCCGGGGATCGAACCCACTACCCTGGCGTTACAAGCACCATGCTCTACCAATTGAGCTACAGAGGACTCATGATGAGTTCTATTTTTTTGTGGCCCCCACCCCCATCGAAGTTACCCATCCCTGATCTACAAGTATAGGCCCCCGGAAAAGGTATTATGACTTTCTTTTGAGGTATAGCAATAATGCTGCCACAGTTAATTGTGAATATGAAAGGATCCCTTTACCCTATCCTCAGCTGCATGCCTTTGAGCACTACTTTCAGTTGTTTTACTTTAGATATTAGCTACAAGACACCATCAAGTGAAAAACCATATGTGCTGCAGTCTTACATATTTCCAGCGATAACTATATAATCTGCCAGATTTCATGACACTGTTGAGGAATAATGTCACACCTGCAAATGGTGCCACTCCTGCTGTTGTGTATGGAAAGCACTTGCTACTTCCTGCCAACGGTACTGTAGGAAACCTATACAGGCTATAAGCCTAACAGCGAAGCCATCTGTTGCACAGTATTCACACATTGGCTGTAACCACATGTATTTTCCCTACCGCAGGCATGATTTTCTCATTCATCATCCTTTTAAACAGTTATTAACGTTCTGTGAACGTCCATTCAAGGGAATAGAACACAAAAGCCTATCAACTGAATGCAGGCTTTATGAGGTGCAGAATACACCATAGCAGGGTTGTGTTTGTATGTAAACTATAGCCCATAACCTGTCCCCACTCCAGGCGCTCCCCAGTGTGTCAGCAAAGGTTACCTACATTTACATTTTTACATTTACGTCATTTTAGCAGACGCTCTTATCCAGAGCGACTTACAGTTAGTGCACACATTTTTTATTTATTTTTTATACTGGCCCCCCGTGGGAATCGAACCCACAACCCTGGCGTTGCAAACGCCATGCTCTAACGACTGAGCTACCTCCCTGCCGGCCATTCCCTCCCCTACCCTAGACGACGCTGGGCCAATTGTGCGCCGCCCCATTGGTCTCCCGGTTGCGGCCGGCTATGACAGAGCCTGGATTCGAACCAGGATCTCTAGTGGCACAGCTAGCACTGCGATGCAGTGCCTTAGACCACTGCGCCACTCGGGACCTAGCCTCGGCTCGTGTACAGTACACGAGGGAAAGGACCTGGTAAAAACCTAACAGATGCCACAGGTTAGCTGTGACAAAGCTTACTTTACCAATAAGTGGAGAGGTTCTATACTTGGATCAGGAGTTTTTCCTGGTCAGGTCATGTATTCAAGAAAAGCGCCTGGCCCTATACTAAGAAGCCCTATACTAAGAAGCCCTATACTAAGAAGCCCTATACTAAGAAGCCCTGTACTAAGAAGCCCTATACTAAGAAGCCCTGTACTAAGAAGCCCTGTACTAAGAAGCCCTATACTAAGGAGCCCTGTACTAAGAAGCCCTGTACTAAGAAGCCCTGTACTAAGAAGCCCTGTACTAAGAAGCCCTATACTAAGGAGCCCTATACTAAGAAGCCCTGTACTAAGAAGCCCTGTACTAAGAAGCCCTGTATTAAGAAGCCCTATGCTAAGGAGCCCTATACTAATAAGCCCTGTACTAAGAAATCCTGTACTAAGAAGCCCTATACTAAGAAGCCCTATACTAAGAAGTCAGCCATTTTGAAACTACACTAGTAATTAAGAGTTTTTTCTAAAATAGACCTACAATGCAACAAAGTCCTCACAGTTCTGTTTTATTTTGAACAGTCTCTGCTTTAAATGAGCAAATATTGGATAACTTTCCATTGACGATAAAAAAATGTTTTGGTGGTCCTCCCTCTGGTCTTTAACAGTATTGGCCAAGCGGTGCTTTGAGTTTGTTCCAATCCCAAACCACTGAATAACCAACCAAAGGGCTGTCATTTTCTCAAGATTTCATATTGTGCAATCAGACTGTTCAATAGTTTTATCCAAGAACCTCAGCACCAGTGTTACATTTCACAGGAGAGACTGTGGTTGCTGGCCCTCTCAAGAGTAAAAGTTATACTGTTTCACAAAAAGCGCTTTGCTTCTCTCTTTTGGGTGTCAGCAAGTCTTTTCAATCGCTTACTTGTGTTGAGTTAAACAACATAATTCAAGTATAATTACTCCCCTTTTTACATGCAAATGTGTAGAATGAAAGCGTGCAATTGGCATGCTGACTGCAGGAATGTCCACCAGAGCTGTTGCCAGATAATTGACTGTTCATTTCTCTACCATAAGCCGTCTCAAACATCGTTTTAGAGAATTTGGCAATATGTCCAACCGGCCTCACAACCACAGACCATGTGTAACCACGCCAGCCCAGGACCTCCACATCCGGCTTCTTCACCTGCGGGATCATCTGAGACCAGCCACCCGGACAGCTGATAAAACTGTGGGTTTGCACAACCGAATAATTTCTGCACAAACTGTTAGAAACCGTCTCAGAGAAGCACATCTGCGTGCTCGTCATCCTCACCAGGGTCTTGGCCTGACTGCAGTTCGGCGTCGTAACCGACTTCAGTGGGCAAATGCTTACCTTCGATGACCACTGGCACGCTGGAGAAGTGTGCTCTTCACGGATGAATCCCGGTTTCAACTGTACCTGGCAGATGGCAGACGTGTGGGCAAGCGGTTTGCTGATGTCAACGTTGTGAACAGAGTGCCCCATGGTGGTGGTGGGGTTATGGTATGGACAGGCATAAGCTATGGACAACGAACACAATTGCATTTTATCGATGGCAATTTGAATGTACAGAGTTACCGTGACGAGATCCTGAGGCCCATTGTCGTGCCATTCATCCGCCTCCATCACCTCATATTTCAGCATGATAATGCACGGCTCCATGTCCCAAGGATCTGTACACAATTCCTGGAAGCTGAAAATGTCCCAGTTCTTCCATGGGCTACATACTCACCACACGTCACCCATTGAGCATATTTGGGATGGTCTGGATCGACTTGTACAACAGCGTGTTCCAATTCCCACCAATATCCAGCAACTTTGCACAGCCATTGAAGAGGAGTGGGACAACGTTCACAGGCCACAATCAACAGCTTGATCAACTCTATGCGAAGGAGATGTGTCACGCTGCATGAGGCAAATGATGATCACACCAGATACTGACTGGTTTTCTGATCCACACCCCTACCTTTTTCTTAAGGCATCTGTGACCAACAGATGTATATCTGTATTCCCAGTCATGTGAAATCCATAGATTAGGGCCTAATGAATTAATTTCAATTGACAGATTTCCTTAAATGAACTGTAACTCAGTAAAATTGTTGCATGTTACGTTAATATTTTATTTGCATATGTGTGTTAATGTGTGGTTACACCAAAATCTGTAAATCCAAAAAAACATATAAATCCCAGCAACCAATGACATTCGAGGTGTGAGGTGTTAAGTTTGCAGGGAGTGAGAGAGGGATGGAGGGAGTGAGAGAGGGATGGAGGGAGTGAGAGAGAGATGGAGGGAGCGAGAGAGAGATGGAGGGAGTGAGAGAGAGATGGAGGGAGTGAGAGAGGGGCTGGGAAGTCAGGCTTAGAGGTAACTCTCACTTTAGTGACGGACGTGCACACTTACCCTCCTGGCATTTTGCCTGTGTTCCCTAGCGCTCCAAAAGCAACAGCTGGAATTTAACCCTCTAACACTTGTCTTATTAATGGTCACTAAATACGATCCAGTGGCGGACTGTTAATGTCATATAAGGTCTCTCCTTTTCAAACAAAGCCTTTCTCTTCACTGTCTACTCAGGCTCCGTCCCACACTCTCTTCCCCAGTGAAACTCGATCCCTCCACTTGCAGCCGATGGTTCCAAACCGTCTCCTTGGCCAGGCCACGTTGTGTCTCGACCTTGCCTTTCTTGTCACGGTGCACCCGGCTGTGTGTTGTCATACAGGACCAGTCAGAGGGCAGCTGGCCTTGGCTCACTGTCTATCTGAGGCTCTGCTGTGGAGAGGCCTGCCAGGTTTATAGAGCCAATCTAGCACATTCTTTTCCATAGTTCACAGCCACTGAAACCCACTGGATCTGTGGCTATCTGTTGTGGTTGTGGATGGAGATAGTGGCTGTTGGTCACTGTGAAGCGATTCGTTTTAGACTGCCAGGGGGTTTAAGATCCAACATCTTTCCTGCTGCTCTCTCTCTCTCTCTCTCTCTCTCTCTCTCTCTCTCTCTCTCTCTCTCTCTCAATCAATCATCAATCAATCTCACTTAAGGGCTTTTTGAAAAGCAATAAAAAAAGGAAAAAATAACAGGAAACATTACACTCAGAAGTTTCAAAAGAATAAAGACATTTCAAATGTCATATTACTCTCTCTCTCTCTCTCTCTCTCTCTCTCTCAGCCTTATCACCAGAAAGCTTTCCTCCAGCCCGGGCCATTTCCCATAATGCAGTAATGTTTTTTATACCCGATCGTATGGTCGGTTAGCCAGATGCTGAGCCCATGAATCTGTTGAGGACTCATGACAAACACATATTTTGTGTTGTGGGGGTACGAGGAGGGGAGAGTTTGTGTGTTGTGCTCACCGGCTTTAGCACATCTGTCTCCTCCCATCCATCCATCCCTTGCAGCCCTGGTGCAACCAATAACACAACTCATCTGGTACTGTTTGTCCCTGTTGTGTGTGGATACTAACTCCTGAGTGGCGCAGGTAAGTGCAGTCTAACGTGCCACAGATTGGTTCGAAAGGCTCTGTGGGGCGGACATTGGCCCACGTCGTCAGGGTAGGAGGGAATGGCCGGCAGGGATGTAGCTAGTTGAGGATGGCGTTGGAGGGTTGTGGGTCGTTACGGGGGGCCAGTATAAAAAAAATAATGTAAGGCTCTGGATAAGAGCGTCTGCTAAATGACTAAAATGTAAATGTAGTAGATTCCCTGCTGTTTGGTCTTAGCAAAATACCCACTCTGGTAAAAAAGAAAAACTGGTACTGGAGAAGTTCATGTGTCAAACCACGGACCACAATCCAACTCCAGACATAGTTCCTACTGGTTAAGGAATGACACAATACTGTTCAAGAGACCCCTGTATGAGATGGTGTTTATATGCATTAAAATGCATTATTACATGTTTTGCATCAGCTTAGTATGTCAGACACTGAGACACACGTCTGCAGATCCATCATGCCCAGGGGCCCCACACACTCACACTAACACACACACACACACACACTCACACTAACACACACACACACACACAGACCTGTGTTATCTTTACCGTAGTAGCGCACCTTTACCGTGCATACTATCCAATGAGAGGTAAAAAAGCTATTTTCAACAGGGTTTATGTATGGTGAAAGAGAGTCAGTGTGCCTGGGTGAAAACAGTGCTCATTCATCTAGTGTCAGAGCTTGCGTGTGTGTGTGCGCGTGTGTGAAAGCTGAGGCCCAGTGATTACAGCCTGAGTTCAGCCAGCTCACATAATACACCTCCACCTGGACCAGAATGCACTGGTGCAGCTAAAAATAGACCCCGTGGGCCACAGTGGGCTTCCTTTGTGTGAGGTTGGGATCTTGTGATGACCCTCCTCCGCCACGCGCCACTCCAGAGAAGGAGAGGGGGACTGTTTTTAATTTTTCGGCTGGTTCATCATCTCTCTCTCTCTCTCTTTCTCTTTCTTTGAATTTCAGCACCTCAGTGTTTATTTGGCTGGGGGACTGTCTTCTCCTCCTCTCTCTCTCTCTCTCTCTCTCTCTCTCTCTCTCTCTCTCTCTCTCTCTCTCTCTCTCTCTCTCTCTCTCTCTCTCTCTCTCTCTCTCTCTCTCTCTCTCTCTCTCTCTCTCTCTCTCTCACTCTCTCTCTCTCTCCGTCAGCTGTCTTCTTTCTTTCTCTTCTATATAATATATTTCACTCTTCCCCCTTTCTCTCTCTGTCGCTCTCTCTCTTTCTCAGGCTCTCATTCTCCCTACCCCTCCTGTTCTCCCCTCAGTCGGCACTGTTTGAGCTAGCGCAGCAGCCCCTGTATTCGTGTGACACAACAGATCCTATGTGTGTGGCTCTGAGGCTCCGAGGGAGAACAGGGAATGAGGGGAGAAAGGAGTTGAAAATGGATTCCTCCCCAGAGGGCAGGTATATCCCTGGGCACCACGGTCACCGATGCCCAGGCTGCATCCATCAAGTCAATAAATCCCAAATGGGAAACCTGGGAGAGGGGAGGTTTTCCATTTCACCAGACCGGCACCCTGTTTCTCTCACCCACAGAGAGACAGACACAAGGTTTACTCTAGGTTCACTGCATGGGAGCGGTCAGACTGGTGGGAACTGTATATGGAGAAAAAGAGAGTGAGGGAGAGAGAGAGGAGAAAGAGAACGGCAGAGATAGAGGGAGGGAGATATATATATATATATATATATAGAAAGAGAGATAGGGAGAGAAAGAGATAGGGAGAGGCAGAGATATATATATATATATATATATATATATATATATATATATATATATAGGCAGAGAGGGAGAGGCAGAGGGAGAGAGGGAGAGGCAGAGAGAGAGAGAGATATATATATAGAAAGAGAGAGATAGGGAGAGAAAGATATATATATATATAGAAAGAGAGAGAGATAGGGAGAGATAGAGAGAGGGATATATATATATATATAGAAAGAGAGAGAGATAGGGAGAGAAAGAGATAGGGAGAGGCAGAGAGGGAGAGGTAGAGTCAGGTTTACAGGTTAACTGTGACATCTGTCCAGTGGTATGAACTTTGACCTCTGTGAGTTGATAGGGGTCACAGACAGGAAGTGCTACCGGGGTCAGTGGTTTTAAGTGAGGGGTGGAAACCGTTCCACCACAAACACATATACCTGTTACGGTCTTTAACCCACCATTGAAAGAGAGGGGAGAGAGAAATGAGTGAGAATAAGATACAGACAGAGGAGAAGGGAGTGGGACAAGCAGATGAGTGGCGAGGGAAAAGAGAGGGGGAGAGGGGAAAACCAGAAGAACTGTAGGAGGAGAGTGCAAACAGCAAACTGAGTGAACAAACCCAAATCTCCACACCATTCCAGTCAAATAAGACAGCCGATGACAACCTCAACAGTGCTATGTGTATGCGTCACTGTTGAGCTGTGGTGCGTGGCGAAGTAACACAGACCCGCACACCGCAGGAATGGTTAAAATTTACGACGTGGTAACACCATGTACACGCAACACTATTACGGCTCCTTTATGTTGGCAAGGTCAGGGCCTGGGCTCCCACAGGTTCTGCAGGATACATCACTATAAAGATCAGCGTTCATGTGTATGCTGCCTACCCTGATGGTCATTATGCAGGCAGCAACTTGTTTTCCCATGCAGTAATCCAGTCCCTGGCTGGTGGGACGTGCCAAGCGCTCACTTTACACTCTGAGTGGCTCAGCGCTTGGCATAGTTCTGTCCTAGTACACAGAGAAAACAACATCAGTGTGTGGTTCTTGGGTTGAGGAGTGGGTGTGTGGGTGTGAGGAGGTGGAGGAGGTGGATTAGGGAGAGGATGGAGGATAGTTGATGGACAGCTCCCATGTGGGGGACATTTAGAATGGATGAGGTTTCTTACCAACTCTTTCTGTTTACTTCTGCTGACTCATGACTTTGCCTCTCTCTTTTCACCTCAGCTTTTATTTTCTCTTCACTCCTTTTTCTCTCTCATCTTCTCTTCTTCACTGCTCTACCTGCTCTACCCTTTCTTCCTTTCAATTAGGTCCTCTAACCCCTCTCTAACCTCTCTCATCTAACCCCTCTCCTCTAACCCCTCTCCTCTAACCTCTAACCCCTCTCCTCTAACCCATCTCCTCTAACCCCTCTCCTCTAACCCCTCTCCTCTAACCCCTCTCCTCTAACCCCTCTCCTCTAACCCCTCTCCTCTAACCCCTCTCCTCTACCTCCACTCCTCTAACCCCTCTCCTCTAACCTCTCCCATCTAATCCCTCTCCTCTAACCCCTCTCCTCTAACCCCTCTCCTCTAACCCCTCTCCTCTAACCTCTCTCCTCTAACCCCTCTCCTCTAACCCCTCTCCTCTAACCCCTCTCCTCTAACCCCTCTCCTCTAACCCCTCTGCTCTAACCCCTCTCCTCTAACCCCTCTCCTCTAATCCCTCTCCTCTAACCCCTCTCCTCTAACCACTCTCATCTAACCCCTCTCCTCTAACCCCTCTCCTCTAACCCCTCTCCTCTACCTCCACTCCTCTAACCCCTCTCCTCTAATCCCTCTCCTCTAACCACTCTCATCTAACCCCTCTCCTCTACCTCCACTCCTCTAACCCCTCTCCTCTAACCCCTCTCCTCTAACCTCTCTCCTCTAACCCCTCTCCTCTAACCCCTCTCCTCTAATCCCTCTCCTCTAACCACTCTCATCTAACCCCTCTCCTGTAACCCCTCTCCTCTAACCCCTCTCCTCTAACCCCTCTCCTCTACCTCCACTCCTCTAACCCCTCTCCTCTAACCCCTCTCCTCTAATCCCTCTCCTCTAACCACTCTCATCTAACCCCTCTCCTCTACCTCCACTCCTCTAACCCCTCTCCTCTAACCCCTCTCCTCTAACCCCTCTCCTCTACCTCCACTCCTCTAACCCCTCTCCTCTAACCCCTCTCCTCTAATCCCTCTCCTCTAACCCCTCTCATCTAACCCCTCTCCTCTACCTCCACTCCTCTAACCCCTCTCCTCTAACCCCTCTCCTCTAACCTCTCTCCTCTAACCCCTCTCCTCTAAACCCTCTCCTCTAACCTCTAACCTCTGTCCTCTAACCCCTCTCCTCTAACCCCTCTCCTCTAACCCCTCTCCTCTAACCCCTCTCCTCTAACCCCTCTCCTCTAACCCCTCTCCTCTAACCTCTCTCCTCTAACCCCTCTCCTCTAACCCCTCTCCTCTAACCCCTCTCCTCTAACCTCTCTCCTCTAACCCCTCTCCTCTAACCTCTCTCCTCTAACCCCTCTCCTCTAACCCCTCTCCTCTAACCTCTCTCCTCTAACCCCTCTCCTCTAACCCCTCTCTTCTAACCTCTCTCCTGCACGTTTGCCTTTCTTTCCTCCCTCTTCCTTGCTTCTTTTCCATCGTTTCCATCCTCTCTTCTCCCTCCTGCTGCTGGAATGGAATCAGGACCTCAGGACCCACCTGGAGCTCCAGACATCGCTTCTCAGCCAGGAACAGCTCTCTCTCTCTCTCTCTCTCTATCTCTCTCTCTCTCTCTCTCTCTCTCTCTCTCTCTCTCTCTCTCTCTCTCTCTCTCTCTCTCTCTCTCTCTCTCTCTCTCCCTTTCATTCTCTCTCTCCACCTCTCTCTCTCTCTCTCTGCCTCTCTCTCATGGGGCCCATGTTTGTTTATTTGTTCTACTTTGCCTCCAGAGAGAGAGAGAGAGAGAGAGAAAGAATGCAAGAGAGAGCTCCTGAGATCCCAGACCTTTTTGTAGAGGAGAGCAGAAGCTCCTCCAGACCAAAGGCAAACACTGGGCCAAGAGCCAGGAGTACGGCGCTGCAGTCTTCAAGAGTGACCCTGAAACGTTTTCCCTATCAATCCATCTCTCTCTCTTCTCTGCTTTCTCTTGCTAGGTAGACATTAAAATGACAGGAAGGTTGTATCATCCCTAAAGCTGGACATGTGACAGTTTTTAGAACCTTGCTTTGGAACTCACCGTGACCATGATGACTCTCCGGTGGGGACTGCTGGCGAAGGGGGTTGCCCTAATTCATCGTACGGGCAGAGGAAACAGGTCTTGTTGATACAGTCATTCGAGCCAACTGGATAACATATTAGACCATACTAACTGGAGCTGTGCTCTGCACCAGCTGTGCACATGGCCAAAGGAAACCATGCTGAATTAACAACATGAGCCCCCTAATAGATATCACATAGCCATATTGGGAAGTGATTTACCTGAGTGGCGGGTTAACTTATTTATTAACCAGTCAACTTTGTTTAGGATATTGGGTGTTATTTCGAATAGGTCATTGATTTTAGTTGGGTTTTGAGTTCCAACAACAGCCTATGACATAATGAACCAATGGAGTTGTGTGTTAGTGTGCTTAGAAGCCCACCTATGTTTTTCTTCAACACAAGAGCCCAATTCTGGCCGGACATGTTGAGAGGTGAAAGGTCAAATTGGGGCTCATATGGTCCTCGGTTCAGACCACAGGCAACAGTCCTCTGTCTTCTTCTACCCTTCCTCTCCTCCTCATCCTTCACTTATTTACCCATGTCTCTTTTCCTTCCATATCATCCTCACTGACTTTGTCAGGTTGTATTTCTCCATTCTTCTTACCTCCTTCACCCCTCACACCTTATCAAACCAGAAACCACATGATCTAATAATGTCTTTGGTTTGTTGGTTGAAAGCCAGCTATGCTTCTACAGACCCTTGTCTCGTCTTCCCAACACGCAACACAGCTAGGGAGATTGCGCAATAAGCACAAACAGACAAAACGAGGGAGATTAAACAACTGAACCCGCTGATCTCAGATCAGATAACACCAGCATGGGTGTCCACTTAGCAGGGATGACTTTCACTCAACACCCAGTCCCTGAGGGGGTAACCAGACCGTCTGAAAAGACACAGACTGTTTTTTCAAAACATCGCAGTCTGTCCTTTTCTTCACCATTATCAGCACTTTCTTGGTGTCAAGTCGATCACTACTATCTCTGTGTCCATCTTCCTTGCTACTTATGCAAATCTTGTTTTAATGAAGCTGAAGAAAAGAGGAGAAATAACTACCTCACTGTTGGCTCATGGAACACTGATCTTTATTTCAGCAATTGAAGTTGTATTGGGAAAAAAACGGACATTGCTTGATTTCGGTTGACTAGACAAAGACTGTTGCAAGTAGAACCTCCAACTCAACCCTTTCTCTCCTTCAACCTCTTGGTGACAGGTGTGACTTCGTGCTTGTTCTCGTCCACCACCGTAGTAACACAATCACAGCCAGACAGTGATTCTATTAGGGAAATAGCACACCTGAATTCACCCGAGCACGACCAAACAAGGCCTTTTCTCTCAGTCGTCTTGTCTGTGCTGGGGCATGTCTGACATGCCAACAAAGCAGTAGGGAGCTGGCTTGGACAGCCGCCCATCGATGGAGACGAGAAAACCACTGTGTCTCACTAAACACAATTTACAGAGTTGGGCGACACATTTACATTTTACATTTACGTCATTTAGCAGACGCTCTTATCCAGAGCGACATACAAATTGGTGCATTCACCTTATAGCCAGTGGGATAACCACTTTACAATTTTGTTTTTGTTGTTTTGTTTTGGGGTGGGGTAAGTGGGGGTAGAAGGATTACTTTATCCTAACCCAGGTATTCCTTAAAGAGGTGGGGTTTCAAGTGTCTCCGGAAGGTGGTGAGTGACTCCGCTGTCCTGGCGTCGTGAGGGAGCTTGTTCCACCATTGGGGTGCCAGAGCAGCGAACAGTTTTGACTGGGCTGAGCAGGAACTGTGCTTCCGCAGAGGTAGGGGGGCCAGCAGGCCAGAGGTGGATGAACGCAATGCCCTCGTTTGGGTGTAGGGACTGATCAGAGCCTGAAGGTACGGAGGTGCCGTTCCCCTCACAGCTCTGTAGGCAAGCACCATGGTCTTGTAGCAGATGCAAGCTTCAACTGGAAGCCAGTGGAGTGTGCGGAGGAGCGGGGTACGTGAGAGAACTTGGCAAGGTTGAACACCAGACGGGCTGCGCCATTCTGGATGAGTTGTAGGGGTTTAATGGCACAGGCAGGGAGACCAGCCAACAGCGAGTTGCAGTAATCCAGACGGGAGATGACAAGTGCCTGGATTAAGACCTGTGCCGCTTCCTGTGTAAGGCAGGGTCGTACTCTCCGAATGTTGTAGAGCATGAACCTACAGGATCGGGTCACCGCCTTGATGTTAGCGGAGAACGACAGGGTGTTGTCCAGGGTCACGCCAAGGCTCTTCGCACTCTGGGAGGAGGACACAACGGAGTTGTCAACCGTGATGGCGAGATCATGGAACGGGCAGTCCTTCCCCGGGAGGAAGAGCAGCTCCGTCTTGCCGAGGTTCAGCTTGAGGTGGTGATCCGTCATCCACACTGATATGTCTGCCAGACATGCAGAGATGCGATTCGCCACCTGGTTATCAGAAGGGGGAAAGGAGAAGATTAGTTGTGTGTTGTCTGTGTAGCAATGATAGGAGAGGCCATGTGAGGATATGACAGAGCCAAGTGACTTGGTGTATAGCGAGAATAGGAGAGGGCCTAGAACTGAGCCCTGGGGGACACCAGTGGTGAGAGCACGTGGTGCGGAGACAGATTCTCGCTACGCCACTTGGTAGGAGCGACCGATCAGGTAGGACGCAATCCAAGAGTGAGCCGCGCCGGAGATGCCCAACTCGGAGAGGGTGGAGAGGAGGATCTGATGGTTCACAGTATCAAAGGCAGCAGACAGGTCAAGAAGGACAAGAGCAGAGGAGAGAGAGTTAGCTTTAGCAGTGCGGAGAGCCTCTGTGACACAGAGAAGAGCAGTCTCAGTTGAATGACCAGTCTTGAAACCTGACTGGTTTGGATCAAGAAGGTCATTCTGAGAGAGATAGCAAGAGAGTTGGCTAAAGACGGCACGCTCAAGAGTTTTGGAGAGAAAAGAAAGAAGGGATACTGGTCTGTAGTTGTTGACATCAGAGGGATCGAGTGTTGGTTTTTTGAGAAGGGGTGCAACTCTCGCACTCTTGAAGACGGAACGGACATAGCCAGCGGTCAAGGATGAGTTGATGAGCGAGGTGAGGTAAGGGAGAAGGTCACTGGAGATGGTCTGGAGAAGAGAGGAGGGGATAGGGTCAAGCGGGCAGGTTGTTGGGCGGCCGGCCGTCACAAGTCGCAAGATTTCATCTGGAGAGAGAGGGGAGAAAGAAGTCAAAGCATAGGTTAGGGCAGTGTGAGCAGGACCAGCAGTGTCATTTGACTTAACAAACGAGGATCGGATGTCGTCAACCTTCTTTTCAAAATGGTTGACGAAGTCATCCACAGAGAGGGGGGAGGGGGAGGAGGATTCAGCAGGGATGAGAAGGTGGCAAAGAGCTTCCTAGGGTTAGGCAGATGCTTGGAATTTAGAGTGGTAGAAAGTGGCTTTAGCAGCAGAAACAGATGAAGAAAATGTAGAGAGGAGGGAGTGAAAAGATGCCAGGTCCGCAGGGAGTCTAGTTTTCCTCCATTTCCGCTCGGCTGCCCAGAGCCCTGTTCTGTGAGCTCGCAATGAGTCGTCAAGCCACGGAGCAGGAGGGGAGGAACGAGCCGGCCAGGAGGATAGGGGACATAGAGAGTCAAAGGATGCAGAAAGGGAGGAGAGGAAGGTTGCGGAGGCAGAATCAGGAGATTGGAGGGAGAAGGATTGAGCAGAGGGAAGAGATGATAGGATGGAAGAGGAGAGAGTAGCGGGAGAGAGAGAGCGAAGGTTGCGACGGCGCATTACCATCTGAGTAGGGGCAGAGTGAGTAGTGTTGGAGGAGAGCGAGAGAGAAAAGGATACAAAGTAGTGGTCTGAGACCTGGAGGGGAGTTGCAGTGAGATTAGTAGAAGAACAGCATCTAGTAAAGATGAGGTCAAGCGTATCGCCTGCCTTGTGAGTAGGGGGGGACGGTGAGAGGGTGAGGTCAAAAGAGGAGAGGAGTGGAAAGAAGGAGGCAGAGAGAAATGAGTCAAAGGTAGACATAGGGAGGTTGAAGTCACCCAGAACTGTGAGGGGTGAGCCGTCCTCAGGAAAGGAACTTATCAAGGCGTCAAGCTCATTGATGAACTCTCCAAGGGAACCTGGAGGGCGATAAATGACAAGGATGTTAAGCTTGAATGGGCTAGTGACTGTGACAGCATGGAATTCAAATGAGGAGATAGACAGATGGGTCAGGGGAAAAAGAGAGAATGTCCACTTGGGAGAGATGAGGATTCCTGTGCCACCACCCCGCTGACCAGATGCTCTCGGGTATGCGAGAACACATGGTCAGACGAGTAGAGAGCAGTAGGAGTAACAGTGTTTTCAGTGGTAATCCATGTTTCCGTCAGCGCCAAGAAGTCGAGGGACTGGAGGGTAGCATAGGCTGAGATTAACTCTGCCTTGTTGGCCGCAGAACGGCAGTTCTAGAGGCTGCCGGAGACCTGGAACTCCACGTGGGTCGTGCGTGCAGGGACCACCAGGTTAGAGAGGCAGCAGCCACGTGGTGTGAGGCGTTTGTATAGCCTGTGCGGAGAGGAGAGAACAGGGATAGACCGAGGCATAGTTGACAGGCTACAGAAAATGGCTACAATCATGCAAAGGAGATCGGAATGAAATGAACTAAACATCTGGAAAAGCGAGAGAGCGGGGCCTCCCTCACTTACGTTTCACTGAAACACCCAAATATAACTCTCCCAACTTCCACCTCAGAAACTATAATTGTTGTAAACTACAGCGGTTCAATGTTTTCTAGGAATAGACTAACTTAGTTTATTCAGCTAACTTGGTACAGTATTCTTCCGTGAAAACCGTCCAGGGCACCTAGTCATATGACGCCACAGCCAACTAGCATGCCAGACTCCAACAACACGGTTTAGCACCAATACTCGGCCACAACAAACCACCAGTGTGTCAACACGCCAAGCAGATCATTTGTGTCCGTGTCTAACGTTGTGGGTTAGTCCCGACACCCTCATACTCCTCAACAAGTCATAATATCATATCTATATTGATAACGTCTCACAGAAACTTCATTTCCATTTCTCTCTGCTCCTGACTAGAACAATACACTTTTCATATGGGGATGATTGGCGCATTTGGCGGACATGAAGCGCTCCACAAAACAGCTCGTTTTGGCCTATTAAACCCAGGAGCTGGTCTGTGATTTGTACTGAGAGGAAAGAAACTATGTGTTCCTGCTGTTGTTTTTAATCAGCCCTGTAGCTCATTATAACCATAATGCCCAGCCATTTTGAATGGATAGCCACAGGGGTCACAGGGGTCATGCAGCATCTCAGTCAGGAGATCAGCTGACTGACTCATTATATTTGTCGGAGGGATGGATAAGTTATTTCCAGATGGTCGGATCAGCCCCTTGACCGGACCCCGTTGCGTGTGATGAAGGTGGTTCACATTCCCTTCATATCGGCAGATCAGGGATTGTTATATACAGTACTACAGTACATATCACCGTAGGGACATTCACCTCCCACATTGGTATTTCCCCTAACACACTCTGGAATGTCTGACAATGACAGTACTGCTGACTGAGTGCCTCAGATCATGTGGGTCCCACTCAGTCACTGACTGCCCCATCTGTAATCTCAATGTCAACACCTGAGCATGGAGAAAACATGGAGATTTATCTCCTCTTTACTGTTAACAAAAAGGGTCATTTCAGTGTTAGCCCTGTTAGACAAAACATTTTGAGTGTATGAAAACATAAAAAATGCAACGTGGTAAAAAGTCTTATAGCTATTCAAAAGGCAGGAAATCATTAATGTCTTGTGTAAATGTCCGCAATAGTTGGTGCAGAGAGCTATCACAAGGTGGGCTGGTTTATCACAGAAATCAAATATGCTTTCCTCAAAGTCTCAGCAGGAAGCGTCATTATTCTTTGGCAATTTGGGGAGGTTCTTTCCTTTTCCCCTCCATATGTAAAATGAGTAACCTCAACAGGGAGGCAATTATGCAGGAAGACAGCTCAGTGGGAATGTGCTGAGAGGCTGGTTCCTGGAACAGAGATGGTGGGTTGGCAGTCCCCAGCGTCTGCCAGCGTCTGCCAGTGTCTGTGTGGGGTGGCCTACATGCATGGGCAATTGCACTTGAAGTCAAAAAATCGGTGTGAAACAAATTACTTGGAAAGAGGACTTGCAAAGTCCTCCAATCTTCCAAAGCCGAGGGGATTTTTCCTCACACACACACGTCTGGCTCCTTGCATCCTGTATGACATTGCATCATCATTGTGGGCCGGTCCGGTCGGTGCATCATCATCGTGGTCCGGTCGGTGCAGAGTGTGGAAGCAGGTACAGTCACCATTTGTGCTTAGTTACATCCAAATTTGTAACTAACATTCTGGAGCCATTCTCCTATTTACACTAAGTCGTTGGTGTCTGTCAACCTTGTTTGCCAAGCAGAAAATTAATTCAGGTCTCAGACACCTTCTCTCTTGGTCATTATGTGGGTCCATGCATTATCTCTAACTGGATCTTAGAAAGTCAGAGTCTGTTTTAGAGGCTTTCATTGACAACACACACACACACACACACGCGAGCATGCATGAACGAAAGCACACACACTGTACAATCCCACCACCGCCTCCTCCCCAGACACCTCTGGCCCAATTCACAAACTCACCAGCTCTTTATATGAAACTCAGTCAGTATCATAATACTAAGACTAGTTTCATAGTACTGCTTGATTTAACCAGCTGCTGATTCCCTCTAAGAAAATAAACAGTCTTTCTGTGACACCAACTCTACTCCAGCCAAGTGGGCTGCACATGTTGGTTTTTGCCCTAGCACAGCTTGATTATAAGTTGTTTATTTATAATGGCGCCGGAGGGGATGGCTGCCGTTTTACGGTCTCCTAACCAATTGTCCTATTTTGTGTGTTTTTTCACGTTGTTTGTAACTTATTTTGTCCATAATGTTTCTGCCACCGTCTTTTATGACCGAAAATAGCTTCTGGATATCAGAACAGCGATTGCTCACCTCACCTTTTTCTTTAACGAGTTGGACACAAATGATTTACTGTTGATACTGGACCAGGGCCAAATCCCCGTCATTCGCATGAAGGAGAGAAAACGATACAGGGGACGCGGGTCCGGGTGCCTTCTTAAAATTCATCGGCGAGTAGGTAACCCGTCTCTACAATTCGTCCTATTGGCCAACTTGCAATCATTGGAGGATAAACTGGATGAGCTCCATTCCAGACTATCCTACCAACAGGACATTATAAACTGTAACATCTTATGTTTCACAGAGTCGTGGCTGAACGACGATATGGATAATATACAGTTGGCTGGGTTTTCCGTGCATCGGCAAGACAGAACAGCTGCCTCCGGTAAGACGAGGGGTGGTGGTGTGTGTCTATTTGTCAATAACTAATATATATAACTAATGTCTAATATTAAGGAAGTCTCAAGGTTTTGCTCACCTGTGGTAGAGTATCTCATGATAAGCTGTAGACCACACTATTTACCAAGAGAGTTTTCATCTATATTTTCCGTAGCCATCTATTTACCACCACAAGCCGATGCTGGCACTAAGACCGCAAACAAGAAAATGCTCATCCAGAGGCGGCACTCCTAGTGGCTGGGGACTTTAATGCAGGGAAACTTAAATCAGTTTTACCTCATTTCTACCAGCATGTCACATTTGCAACCAGTGGGAAAAAAACTCTAGACCACCTTTACTCCACACACAGAGACACGTACAAAATCTCTCCCTCGCCCTCCATTTGGCAAATCTGACCATAATTACAGTGGGGGAAAAAAGTATTTAGTCAGCCACCAATTGTGCAAGTTCTCCCACTTAAAAAGATGAGAGAGGCCTGTAATTTCCATCATAGGTACACGTCAACTATAACAGACAAATTGAGAAGAAGAAAATCCAGAAAATCACATTGTAGGATTTTTAATGAATTTATTTGCAAATTATGGTGGAAAATAAGTATTTGGTCAATAACAAAAGTTTCTCAATACTTTGTTATATACCCTTTGTTGGCAATGACACAGGTCAAACGTTTTCTGTAAGTCTTCACAAAGTTTTCACACACTGTTGCTGGTATTTTGGCCCATTCCTCCATGCAGATCTCCTCTAGAGCAGTGATGTTTTGGGGCTGTCGCTGGGCAACACAGACTTTCAGCTCCCTCCAAAGATTTTCTATGGGGTTGAGATCTGGAGACTGGCTAGGCCACTCCAGGACCTCGAAATGCTTCTTACGAAGCCACTCCTTCGTTGCCCGGGCGGTGTGTTTGGGATCATTGTCATGCGGAAAGACCCAGCCACGTTTCATCTTCAATGCCCTTGCTGATGGAAGGAGGTTTTCATTCAAAATCTCACGATACATGGCCCCATTCATTCTTTCCTTTACACGGATCAGTCGTCCTGGTCCCTTTGCAGAAAAACAGCCCCAAAGCATGATGTTTCCACCCCCATGCTTCACAGTAGGTATGGTGTTCTTTGGATGCAACTCAGCATTCTTTGTCCTCCAAACACGACGAGTTGAGTTTTTACCAAAAAGTTCTATTTTGGTTTCATCTGACCATATGACATTCTCCCAATCCTCTTCTGGATCATCCAAATGCACTCTAGCAAACTTCATACGGGCCTGGCTTAAGCAGGGGGACACGTCTGGCACTGCAGGATTTGAGTCCCTGGCGGCGTAGTGTGTTACTGATGGTAGGCTTTGTTACTTTGGTCCCAGCTCTCTGCAGGTCATTCACTAGGTCCCCCTGTGTGGTTCTGGGATTTTTGCTCACCGTTCTTGTGATCATTTTGACCCCACGGGGTGAGATCTTGCGTGGAGCCCCAGATCGAGGGAGATTATCAGTGGTCTTGTATGTCTTCCATTTCCTAATAATTGCTCCCACAGTTGATTTCTTCAAACCAAGCTGCTTACCTATTGCAGATTCAGTCTTCCCAGCCTGGTGCAGGTCTACAATTTTGTTTCTGGTGTCCTTTGACAGCTCTTTGGTCTTGACCATAGTGGAGTTTGGAGTGTGACTGTTTGAGGTTGTGGACAGGTGTCTTTTATACTGATAACAAGTTCAAACAGGTGCCATTAATACAGGTAACGAGTGGAGGACAGAGGAGCCTCTTAAAGAAGAAGTTACAGGTCTGTGAGAGCCAGAAATATTGCTTGTTTGTAGGTGACCAAATACTTATTTTCCACCATAATTTGCAAATAAGTTTATTAAAAATCCTACAATGTGATTTTCTGGATTTTTTTGTCTAATTTTGTCTGTCATAGTTGACATGTACCTATGATGAAAATTACAGGCCTCTCTCATCTTTTTAAGTGGGACAACTTGCACAATTGGTGGCTGACTAAATACTTTTTTTTCCCCACTGTATATCCTACTGATTCCTGCTTGCAAGCAAAAGTAAAGCAGGAAGTACCAGTGACTCACTCAATACGGAAGTGGTCAGATAACATGGATGCTAAGCTACAGGACTGTTTTTCTAGCACATACTGGAATATGTTCCAGGATCCATTCGATGGCCTTGAGGAGTTTACCACATCAGTCACCGTCTTCATTAATAAGTGCATCGATGACGTCGTCCCCTCAATGACCGTACGAACATACCCCAACCAGAAGCCATGGATTACAGGCAACATCCGCACTGAGCTAAAGGGTAGAGCTGCCGCTTTCAAGGAGCGGGACTCTAACCCGGATACTTATAAGAAGTCCCACTATGCACTGAGTGTACAAAACATTAAGGACACCTGGTCTTTCCATGAAATAGACTGACCAGGTGAATCTAGATGAAAGCTATGATCCCTTATTGATGTCACTTGTTAAATCCACTTCAATCAGTGTAGGTGAAGGGGAGGAGACAGGATAAAGAAGGATTTTTAAGCCTTGAGATAATTGAGACATGGATTGTGTATGTGTGCCGTTCAGAGGGTGAATAGGCAACACAAAATATTTAAGTGCCTTTGAACAGGGTATGGTAGTAGGTGCCAGGCGCACCGGTTTGTGTCAAGAACTGCAATGCTACTGGGTTTTTCACGTACAACAGTTTCCTGTGTATATCAAGAATGGTCAACCACCCAAAGGATGTCCAGCCAACTTGACACAACTGTGGGAAGCATTGGAGTCAAGATGGGCCAGCATCCCTGTGGAACGCTTTCGACACCTTGTAGAGTCCATGCCCCGATGAATTGAGGCTGTTCTGAGGGCAAAAGGAGGGAGTGCAACTCAATATTAGGAAGGTGTCTTTTTTTAATTATTTTTTTATTTTTGTTTAGGGGGTAGATCATCTTTAATATTGCATATAGATTGTAGCTTCCATCAATGTAATTTTCTGCATCACTTCCAATCCCCCATATATATATTTTTTGCAAATATATACACTACAGGTCAAAAGTTTTAGAACACCTACTCATTTTAGGGTTTTTCTTTATTTTTACTATTTTCTACATTGTAGAATAATAGTGAATACATCAAAACTATGAAATAACACATGGAATCATGTAGTAACCAAAAAAGTGTTAAACATTTGAGATTCTTCAAAGTAGCCACCCTTTGCCTTGATGACAGCTTTGCACACTCTTGGCATTCTCTCAACCAGCTTCACCTGGAATGCTTTTCCAACAGTCTTGAAGGAGGTCCCACATATGCTGAGCACTTGTTGGCTGCTTTTCCTTCACTCTGCGGTCCGACTCATCCCAAACCATCAACATTTGGTTGAGGTTGAGGTTCTGTGAAGGGAGTAGTACACAGCGTTGTATGAGATCTTCAGTTTCTTGGCAATTTCTCGCATGGAATAGCCTTCATTTCTCAGAACAAGAATAGACTGACGAGTTTCAGAAGAAAGTTATTTGTTTCTGTCCATTTTGAGCCTGTAATCGAACCCCCAATTGCTGATACTCCAGATACTCAACTCAAGAAAGCCAGTTTTATGGCTCCTTTAATCAGCACAACAGTTTTCAGCTGAGCTAACATAATTGCAAAAGGGGGGTATGGGATGGACCACGGTAATTATTTGCTAGGATAATAATTGCTTGTCAATAAATTAAATGTAATACAATGGCAATCCAGGTTATATGTTAAAATCCTACGTATGAACTGCCGACATTATTACGCATATTAATTGATAATGATGGAAAATAAGATATGCAAGATATTTGAAAATATATTTTTAAATAGTTATATATAGAGGTGACAGCATTGGAAATGCTTTTGGCGGTTAATCTGCTTCTGTTTTGTGCGTGGCACTGTGTGCTGTTTTCGATGGATGGGTCCTGGCCTCTCGGGGCCCTAGGGATCCGGAGGAATGTGGGTGGGATGCCGATCACTGGGATGACGGCTCAACTTGGGATGGGAAGGGGCTTTAGCGGGGGAATTAGTGGAGAACAATTGAAGGGATACTTAGTTGCAATGCAAATATCATGGTACAGCTATATGGACACTCAATCATTACGGTATTTTTTATTGGTAAGTTTACAAACATATATAATGATAAATAGACTTGAAACTTGTATCTCATTATGGTGTATGGTGAAATAAGTATAGCCAGTTATAATTGTAATGGCTTAGCTGATAATAACAAAAGAAGAACAATATTTACATGGCTCAAAGAGAAGGAATATAATATCTATTGTTTACAGGAAACTCATTCAACAATTCTAGATGAAGTTGCGTGGGAAAAGGAATGGGGGGGAGAAATATACTTCTCCCATGGGCAAAGAAATTCAAAAGGGGTGATGATATTAATTAATAGTAATTTCGATCCGAATGTGCAAATTGTCCAAATATGTCACGCTGCTGTGGATTGGTGTGGTGTAGAATCAGGCGCAGGAAGCAGAGGATAAGTCCAACCAGACTTTACTAGAGCACAACACAAAATAAATCCAAAACAGCCCGGAGGCAAAAGGACGCACAAAGGCGTAAAATAGCGAGCGCACACACAGGTGCGTAATACTATCCTAAATACAAGGAGGACACTATGAACATAGCGTACCGACACGGGTAGCGTAACAACACGACATGAACAATTACACACAACACTAAACTAACAACAAGGAAACTAAATAGGGTGCTAAATGAGACATAACACAAAACAGGTGTGACTAACAGACAAAACCAATCAAACAAGAAACATAGAGCGGTGGCAGCTAGAACTCCGGAGACGACGACCGGCGAAACCTGCCCGAACAAGGAGGAGGAGCCGCCTCGGCCGAAACCGTGACAAAATAGATACGCAAGGTAGATGGATTATTTTAAATATGTTATTGGACAATAAACAGATATGGCTCATTAACATTTACGGACCAAATAATGATGATCCACACTTCTTTGACAATATATATAATAAATTATCAACCCTGCAAGCAATTCAATACAATATTATTATGGTGGGGGATTATAATACTGTTTTAAATAGCTAAATGGACCATAAAGGAAATCACACCACAAACAATCACCCACATGCTCTTAAGGAATTTGTGAATGTCATGGATACATTAGAACTAGTAGATATATGGAGGCTTAAATATCCCGATCTAGTGAGATATACATGGCGGAGACTCAATCAAGCTAGTCGTCTTGACTTCTTTCTTATCTCATTCTCGTTGGCACCAAAAGTTTAAAAAGTGTTGATAGGGGACAGAATGCGGTCGGACCATCATATAATTGGCATATAAATTACTCTTACTGAATTTCCACGTGGGCGAGGATATTGGAAATGTAATCAAAGCCTATTGGATGATAATTTATTTTTAACTAGGACAAAGGAATTTATAACTGACTTTTTCCGACATAACATAGGTACAGCAAATCCCCTTATTGTATGGGACACCTTTAAATGTGCCTTTAGAGGCCATGCAATTCAGTACTCATCTCGAAAACAATAGCAATTTAGGTCAAAAGTGTTTATACTAACAAAGGAAATAGAAAGTCTAACAGAACAGATAGATGGCAATAAAAACTGTAACATAGAGGCTAAGAATAAATTAGAGGAAAAACGAAAAGAAATGGAGAAACTTATTCAAGAAAGATCAAGTGTAATATATTATAAAAATAAAGCAAACTGGATGGAATATGGGGAAAAATGCACCAAATTCTTTTTTAATCTTCAACATAGGAATGCTACCAAAAATTAATTTAATGAAACTGGTTACAATTGACGGAGTCACCCATGATTCACCAAATGTTATTTTGAAGGAGGAAACAAGGTACTCCATCTCCTCTAACTGAAGCTAATTGTAGAGATGTTTTTTTCTATTGATAATGTAAAATTAACAGCCAAACAGAAAGACTCATGTGAAGGTGAAATTACAGAGGAGGAACTTCTGGATGCAATTAAAGACTTTAAGTCTGGGAAATCTCCAGGGTTGGATGGCATACCAGTCGAAGTATACCAAACCTTTTTTGATATACTAAGAGGACCGTAATTAGCATGTTTTAACCACTCCTATGTAAATGGTAGATTATCTGACAGTCAAGAAGAAGATCTCATTATTACTGAAACAGGATACAAGTGGAAAATATAAAGATCCAGTCCATTTAAAAAATTGGAGGCCCCTTACACTTCAGTGTTGTGATGCAAAATGTATAGTGCATAGAATTAAAAAGGTATTGTCGGATATTATTAATTCTAATCAGACAGGTTTTTTACATGGAAGATACACTGGAGATAATATAAGGCAAGTATTGGAAACAATAGAACATTATGGAAAATCTGAGAAACCAGGCCTGCTATTCATAGCAGACTTCGAAAAGGCATTTGATAAAGTACGACTGGGGTTTATATATCCAGTGGGGAGAACAAGTATTTGATACACTGCCGATTTTGCAGGTTTTCCTACTTACAAAGCATTTAGAGGTCTGTAATTTTTATCATAGGTACACTTCAACTGTGAGAGACGGAATCTAAAACAAAAATCCAGAAAATCACATTGTATGATTTTAAGTAATTCATTTGTATTTTATTGCATGACATAAGTATTTGATACATCAGAAAAGCAGAACTTAATATTTGGTACAGAAACCTTTGTTTGCAATTACAGAGATCATACGTTTCCTGTAGGTCTTGACCAGGTTTTGCACACACTGCAGCAGGGATTTTGGCCCACTCCTCCATACAGACCTTCTCCAGATCCTTCAGGTTTCGGGGCTGTTGCTGGGCAATACGGACTTTCAGCTCCCTCCGAAGATTTTCTATTGGGTTCAGGTCTGGAGACTGGCTAGGCCACTCCAGGAACTTGAGATGCTTTTTACGGAGCCACTCCTTAGTTGCCCTGGCTGTGTGTTTCGGGTCGTTGTCATGCTGGAAGATCCAGCCACGACCCATCTTCAATGCTCTTACTGAGGGAAGGAGGTTGTTGGCCAAGATCTCGCGATACATGGCCCCATCCATCCTCCCCTCAATACGGTGCAGTCGTCCTGTCCCCTTTGCAGAAAAGCATCCCCAAAGAATGATGTTTCCACCTCCATGCTTCATGGTTGGGATGGTGTTCTTGGGGTTGTACTCATCCTTCTTCTTCCTCCAAACACGGTGAGTGGAGTTTAGACCAAAAAGCTCTCTTTTTGTCTCATCAGACCACATGACCTTCTCCCATTCCTCCTCTGGATCATCCAGATGGTCATTGGCAAACTTCAGACGCGCCTGGACATGCGCTGGCTTGAACAGGGGGACCTTGCGTGCGCTGCAGGATTTTAATCCATGACGGCGTAGTTTGTTACTAATGGTTTTCTTTGAGACTGTGGTCCCAGCTCTCTTCAGGTCATTGACCAGGTCCTGCCGTGTAGTTCTGGGCTGATCCCTCACCTTCCTCATGATCATTGATGCCCCACGAGGTGAGATCTTGCATGGAGCCCCAGACTGAGGGTGATTGACCGTCATCTTGAACTTCTTCCATTTTCTAATAATTGCGCCAACAGTTGTTGCCTTCTCACCAAGCTGCTTGCCTATTGTCCTGTAGCCCATCCCAGCCTTGTGCAGGTCTACAATTTTATCCCTGATGTCCTTACACAGCTCTCTGGTCTTGGCCATTGTGGAGAGGTTGGAGTCTGTTTGATTGAGTGTGTGGACAGGTGTCTTTTATACAGGTAACGAGTTCAAACAGGTGCAGTTAATACAGGTAATGAGTGGAGAACAGGAGGGCTTCTTAAAGAAAAACTAACAGGTCTGTGAGAGCCGGAATTCTTACTGGTTGGTAGGTGATCAATAAAATGCAAATTAATTACTTAAAAATCATACAATGTGATTTTCTGGATTTTTGTTTTAGATTCAGTCTCTCACAGTTGAAGTGTACCTATGATAAAAATTACAGACTTCTACATGCTTTGTAAGTAGGAAAACCTGCAAAATCGGCAGTGTATCAAATACTTGTTCTCCCCACTGTATATATATAACAAAAAAACATGGGGGATTGGAAGTGATGCAGACAATTACATTGATGGAAGTTACAATCTATCTGCAATATTAAGCTGATCTACCCCCCAAAAAAAAAAAAATGTTTGGAGGAGGAGGAAAGCTGCCCATGACCCCAAGAACACCATCCCCACCGTCAAACATTGAGGTGGAAACATTATGCTTTAGGGGTGTTTTTCTGCTAAGAGGACAGGACAACTTCACCGCATCAAAGGGACGATGGACGGGGCCATGTAACGTCAAATCTTGGGTGAGAACCTCCTTCCCTCAGCCAGGGCATTGAAAATGGGTCGTGGATGGGTATTCCAGCATGACAATGACCCAAAACACACGGCCAAAGCAACAAAGGAGTGGCTCACGAAGAGGCACATTAAAGTCCTGGAGTGGCCTAGCCAGTCTCCAGACCTTAATCCCATAGGAAATCTGTGGAGGGAGCTGAAGGTTCGAGTTGCCAAACGTCAGCCTCGAAACCTTAATGACTTGGAGAAGATCTGCAAAGAGGAGTGGGACAAAATCCCTCCTGAGATGTGTGCAAACCTGGTGGCCAACTACAAGAAAGCTCTGACCTCTGTGATTGCCAACAAGGGTTTTGCCACCAAGTACTGAGTCATGTTTTGCAGAGGGGTCAAATACTTATTTCCCTCATTAAAATGCAAATCAATTTGTAAAATTTTTGACATGTGTTTTTCTGGATTTTGTTGTTGTTATTCTGTCTCTCACTGTTCAAATAAACCTACCATTAAAATTATAGACTGATCATGTCTTTGTCAGTGGGCAAACATACAAAATCAGCAGGGGATCAAATACTTTTTTCCCTCACTGTATCTGCAATATTAAAGCTGATCTACCCCCCCACCCCCCAATAAAAAAATAAAATAATAATAATGTAAAAAATACTCCAAAGTCCTGAGGAGAAGCAGCGAGGTTACCTATAGGTTATTACTCCCCCATGATTACCATATTAACCCCTCGTTTCATGTGTCTCTCCTCAGGCCGGTGGTGCCTGGTACACTACAGGAGTCTGAGGTGCGGGAGCTCCCTCCGCCTCCTCTGGACATCGAGGGGGCCCCGGCGTACTCCGTCCGTTCCATCCTGGATTCGAGGCGTCGGGTGGGGGGCCTTCAGTACCTCGTGGAGTGGGAGGGGTACGGTCCGGAGGAACGGTGCTGGGTCCCGGTGATGGATATTCTCGATCCCTCCCTGTTGCGGGATTTCCACCGTCGCCATTCCGGCTCGCCCTGCCCCGAGGCCGGGGTCGGCATGCTGCTGGAGCTGCGCATCAAGGGGGGGTACTGTCACGACTTCCTCCGAAGCTGCCTCCCCTCCTTGTTCGGGCAGGCTTTGGCGTTCGTCGTCACCGGGCTTCTAGCCACTGCCGCTCCATATCTCATCATTCCATTTGTCCTGTCTTGTCAATTACAAACACCTGGTTCATATTCCTCTCATTAGTACGTGTTTAAGTGTTCCCTCTGCCCCCTTGTCCTTGTGGGTGATTGTTCATTGTGAGGATTAGTAGCTCGGTTGAGCTCAGTATTTTGTATTGCCGGGGTATTTTCCCTGTGTGCATGTTTGTTCCAGTGTGCCTGTTTTGCGCACTGGACTGGTTACGCTGGATTACGGAATAAACTCTGTTTACTTTGATTTACCCTCCTGCGCCTGACTCCTTCAAATCACGCATCACACGCTGTACATTTCAAAAGTGCTGAACAAATAGTTATATTGACTACGTCCGTCCTAGCTTGCTCATTCATGTCTTAATCAAAATTACTGATTGCCTCTTATCTGCTCGTCATCCCCTTATGCCATAGTTTGTACATCTCAATTGTCAGTAGAAAGCATATTTGTTTAAGCAAGTCAGCCATATCAGCTATGTTTTTTTTTTAAGGCAGTAAATGAGGCTGCCAGACAAGGCTCAGCTGATAGCCAGGTGTAGTAGTAGTAAGGTGTTGGGAGTGGGACTGCTGTTGGGATTCTGCTGTTGGGACAACTTTATGTAGGCCCTAACAGTTCGTGGGCACCGTTTGTCACCGTTATAGTGCAATTAATGTATTGTTTAGTGTTGTGTTGTGTAGTGGCTTTGCTGGCATGCATCTAAAACACTTTTTTTTTTTGCCTCTCCAAGATGTACATACTAAAATCGCCACTGTAAATGTCACTCCTTGCAGGTCTGAAAATCCAGAGAAGTAAAACATGTTGCTTTCCTCTAGGAGTTATGAGAAAACAAATCGATTATATTCGAGAAGACAGTTGAAATGGATACCATTATTTGCATTGACACGGTCACTCACAACCCAATAGGTTGATGCAAATGTTTTTTGTAGCCCAATAGCCTACTCCCATTTAAATGTGTTGACCTTGGTAGAGAGAGTCAGACAGGGATGTTGAAATGACAGAACGCAGAGGCAGTGTCAATATGCTGCATGAATTGAGCTTTCAGTTCTGCAGTGTTGAGCAGTTGACGAGGAAGCGCGAGGAGAGCGTGCTGGCAGAGCTCAGGGTGGATCTTGAAAAGCAGATTCGCCGTTGCTGAGAGAGGAGGAACATTCGGATGGAAATAAACTGAGCTCCAAAAACCAACCTGTTGAGTGATCTCTCAAGTCCCAGACGAAACATAAATGAGGTACGGGTTAGATTTTTTGACTGTTTGCTTAGCAAGACAGTGACGTAAATTCAATGACTTTGGTAAGAACGACGTTTCAAACGAGGAATAAAACATTCCAACGGGAAGATGTGTTTTACATTCCACAAGTTTTGGATTAACGTTTTGGTGACTTCAAACACACTTATTGCAGAATTTGAAGATACTGGACTGGTATATCGTCGGCTTCCGAACACAAACGCTGTCATTGGGCTAGAGTAGGAGAATAGGCTATTGAGAACAATGCGAACCCACTTTTCAAGTGTTGCTGTTATCCCCGAACATGTGCAGCGCGCCACCGCACTCACGCTCTGTCCACTATGACAACTAGCAACTTTGTTGCAATGTACAATGTAGCAAACAACTATCGCTTTTATTATTTTTTTATTTTTTTGCGAGAGAGTGATACAATAATTCGAATGTTTTGGTTTTGATGCAGCGTAAACGGAGGGGGTGAAGATGTTTCTCTTCAGTGTCCTGGCAAGTTTATTTGCTTTTACTTCACCAACATGGGGCTATCAGATGTCGTGGGAAAATTGGAATGGCAATTTGCAAAACCGAGTGAATGAACTTGACAAGCCAACTACTCAACCTCACATCATTTTCATCCTGGTTGATGACCAAGGCTTCCGGGACGTGGGCTACCATGGGTCCGAGATCAAAACCCCAACTCTGGACAGACTGGCAGCGCAGGGAGTGAAACTGGAAAATTACTACGTGCAGCCTCTCTGTAGCCCCTCCAGGAGTCAATTGATGACTGGCAGGTACGTTTATCCTACTGTCTAGTGGTCATTCAGTTGTGGTCAATGCACAATGCACAATGCAAGTGTTTATAAATGTGTTATAAAGTGAAGAGGTGACTAACATGCTGACTACACGGCCACGCGCGTGAGTCGGTTTGCGCCATCGCGCGCATGTTGATTTTGTCCATCCACACCAGACACGATCATGACAGGCAGGTTAAAATATCAAAACTAACTGTTTACCAACTACATTAATTTGAGGGCAGGTCGAAACACACATGAAACATTCATGGACATTTAGCTAGGTGGCTGTTGCTAACTAGTTTGTCCTAGGAGATTAACATTGGGTTGTTAGTTATTTTACTTGACATGCATATGGTCCTCTTTTTAGCTGGTTCTTTGTAGAATGTTTACCCGGAGTCATAAGAAAATGGTGCTTTCTCTACTCCGATGATCAATCAACATATAAAAAGGGAAACCTAGTTAGTTTTTAGGTAGTTATCTTTCCTCATTTGTCTTTCAAGCATCCATGTGGGTTTGTATCTTCCTGAAGTTCTATTGCTCGGTCACGCGCATGAGCGGTGTGGATGAAATGATTAAATAACATGTATGCGTGGGTAAAATGATTGAATAAAATGTATGTGCACGCAACGTGGCTGGTGAAGTTTGCATGTAATCCATCTGCATCCCGGGGCGTCTGGTTATTGTGTCTTCTCATTCAAACCTATTAAAAATGTATGTAATTCTGTCCTTGAGCTGTTCTTGTCTTTTAATGTTCTGTATTATGTCATGTTTCATGTTTTGTGTGGACCCCAGGAAGAGTAGCTGCTGCTTTTGCAACAGCTAATGGGGATCCCAATAAAATACCAAATACCAAACTAATTTCCACAAATTCTGCCTTAATACAGGTAAGGTGGTCAATGGTCAACATGTAGTTGTGCATGGGTGGCATATTTTTTTGTAGACTTGATTACTAGATAGTTAAAATCCCTTGTTGCATTATGACTGTTTTGCACTGGAGTTTAATAGAAGGGCCCTGTGAAGTATCCCCCTTCTGCATGCAAATGCAATGTGACTTGCAAGTCTATGCAGACTGACTGCAGAGTTACTGTTCTCAAGACACTGAAATGCAAAAGCACACCGTATAAAAATGCTGGAAGCGCAACAAGATTGCAGCAGATTAAATTACAAAACATAATTGGATGCAGTAGAAGAAAGCACGTCAGCACAGTAACGACATAACTGTTTGCAAGTGGAAACACTCTTGGCTTTCCCTATAGCAACCACCTTGTGTTTTGGGTCCACAGAAGGAAACGCTACAGATTTATTAGAGAGCAGTGGTGACTACATCAGGGTAGCCTGATTGCGGTTTCACTTTGTAGTGTAGCTTATGTTTCACATCAACATTTTATTTTCTCCACACACACACACACACACACACACACACACACACACACACACACACACACACACACATACACACACACACACACACAGGATTGTCCCTATAGAGATGCCTGCCTACAGCAGCATCTGTTTCGCTCCTTAGGAAACGGGAAGGTTGCTAGGTACCTCTTCTGGCTAGCGTCCGGGAAAATAATGAGAAAAGTGTCTCCCCTGTTGCCCCCTCCACCCTCCCCTATTGCCCCCTCCACCCTCCCCTGTTGCCCCCTCCACCCTCCCCTGTTGCCCCCTCCACCCTCCCCTGTTGCCCCCTCCACCCTCCCCTGTTGCCCCCTCCACCCACCCCCTGTTGCCCCCTCCACCCTCCCCTGTTGCCCCCTCCACCCTCCCCTGTTGCCCCCTCCACCCTCCCCTGTTGCCCCCTCCACCCTCCCCTGTTGCCCCCTCCACCCTCCCCTGTTGCCCCCTCCACCCTCCCCTGTTGCCCCCTCCACCCACCCCCTGTTGCCCCCTCCACCCTCCCCTGTTGCCCCCTCCACCCTCCCCTGTTGCCCCCTCCACCCACCCCTGTTGCCCCCTCCACCCACCCCTCTCGTACGGTAAAAAGGGCTGGTACTGTAGTAGTAGCATCCATATGGAAATGTAGGTGTTCGATTATGTTACCAGGCTACTTCTGGGAGGATGATTGCAAGAGAGTGGTGGTGGAGGGTGTATCTATGATTCAAAACAGAAGGGGGTCCTCCAAAAGGGGAGATTAGGGGCCCTTTAGAAGTGGTGTGTGGATGTGTGTGTCACGAATGTGATCGGAAATGTGAGGACAGCTATGGTACAGCGGTGTTCTATGTGCTGTATGTTACAGGGAACAGACTGTATTGATTTCCCTTCCATGACTTGCGGTGGGACTTCAGCAGATGTCTATAATTGTCTGACCAATGATCCGTTCTATAGGAGCGTTAAAATGTCAAGATGTTCATGCTTTTCCCCGTTTGCGGGCTACGATATAGTAACTTGAATATAGTGCTGAACGTGTGGTTGTTGTGATCTTTAAACTTTTGCTCGACGCTTAGTGTCCTTTGAGGCGTGAAACACCAAAACATATGGGCAATTCTGCAGTAACGGAATTATGCTTTTAATCAGTCTTTTTACTGTAAAATGTATGCCAAACCAAAAACATTGATTTAAAAGTTTAACAAACCATACAACTCTATGCACAAGGACTACCTTTAACAATTTCCACTGAAACATTTACAAAAACTAATTTAGTGGAAGAACTGTGCAGATGCAAACTTTGGTAACGGAAGTACGGTAAAATCTCCCTCAGGTTTTATGCGATGTCTGCAGAATGAATGGATTGACAGCTATGACATGACACCTTGAGTTTTAAACAATCTCTATTGGTTATTGAACTACAGTAAATTAAGTGGATTTACACTCTTAACGGAATTACGGTAATGAAATTACATCATGGGTCCCTGATCTCTACTACACAGAAATGCATAATTACAAGTTTGGACATCACAAATCACAGTAGAGTACAGTGCAGTAGAGCATTAAAACTATAATATGCCATTTAGCAGACGCTTTTATCCAAAGCGACTTACAGTCATGTGCGCATACATTTTTACGTATGGGTGGTCCCGGGGATCGAACCCACTACCCTGGCGTTACAAGCGCCATGCTCTACCAATTGAGCTACAGAGGACCACATAGTTCAGTACAGTAGAGTTCAGTGCAGTAAAGTAGAGTTCAGTACAATAGAGCACAATAAAATATACTGGACTTTACTCTACTGTATTGGACCGAATTGGACTACTGTACTGTATTGTACCGTACTGTATTGGACTGTATTGTACTGTACTCTACTGTACTGTATTGTACTCCACTGTACTGTATTGTACTGTATTGTATTGTATTCCGATAGTTGCAGTAATTCCGTTACAGTTTGTTTAGCTCCTCCATTGTAAACCACCCTTATACACCGGAGAGCCATAGTTTTGAAATGTGTTTTTCTCAATTGTCACTATATGTAGTTGTCTAGTTGCCTTGCCTCATAAATATTCATCTCTAGCTAGGGGACTGAAGGTGACTGACAGGTCAAAATAAACATCCAGATATCCCAGGGCACGTTGACATGTATGGTAATGAGGTTCAAGTAGAGCTAATATCCCCCATTTCTTCCTTCTTATTCCCCATGGCACCGCCACTGCCTGGGCATTACAGGGAAGAGGTGAGCGCTTTATTCTGGTGAGAAAGAAATAGATTACCCTGTGTTTCATCTACTGTGTTTGCATAGTAGGAGCTGGTGTTGAGGCCTTTCAGTGGAAAGAGCAGCTGAAGAAACAACCTTGCATGAAGCCCGATAAAGCATATTTCTGGACTGTGAAGCACTCTCCATTGAATACGCTTTTCAGTTCAGGAGTAGGTCTGCACAATCATCCCAAAATCACTCGAAACCCTCTTGCTCAACCCCGATGCGCCCACTCCCCCTCCCCCTACGACCATGCCCCCACACACTATCGTTGCGGTCAGTGATCCTAAAAGAGAAGCTATCGTTGTGATGGTGACAATGGTCTATGGGTAGCGAGGGTTTTTCCAGAATCAACTCGTTCAACTCAGCTTGTTGTGCAGGGTTAGAGATGGCCAGATCGGACGTTTTCCATCCCACTCAACCACTCCCCCTTTGCTGTAATGCAACACCTGGACACCAGAGAGAAGCCCAGCTTGATCCTTTCACACACAGGTGCCCACTGTCTCCTGCCGTCAGGACCTTCGTTATCAGAGATCAGTGACCTGCTGGCAGCATGCAAGACTGACCCAGCAACCGAAGCCCTGCTCCTTTTTAAAAAACATGTTTCAGTCTTCACCTCCGTCAACCTCATCAGGTTATCTAGACTGAGATCACGTTATGGAGTCAGTAATGGAGAAGAGTAGAAGACAAACAAGTCAAACCCCCCATGACAGGTTCTGCAGAACAGATCGGTACGGTACCCCCCCTTGATACGGTACAGATATATGATCTTCATTTGATCACCCTGTTGCTGTTGAACTTCCCTGATATGCAGGACATTTTTTAAACATTAAAAAGGCTTCTGAAGTGTGTAATTTCCACTTTGAAATTTCAGACTTTATTTTTACCTTATGAAAAATGTGTCAACCCCTACAAAAATGTCAATTAATTATAATCCGCATAATAGTTCACATTTCCTGTTGCTGCAGGATTATTTTCCTGCTGTAGCAAACTGGCTCAAATTAAGATCCTACATCTGTATAACTCCACATGGACATCCTCAGACACACTCATTTAATATCGATTTGTACGTGGCCACCCTAGTAAAAACGATTGTAAAGGGAGCCAGAAGACCTTTCCTCCTCCATCTCCTGAAACACACACTCCCTCTCCCTCCCCCGCCCACTCTCTCTATCACTCCCTCACTCCCTGCTTCCCACGGGGGACGACTCAGCGGTCACACTTGACAACCTGCCAAGCAGGAGGAATCGACGTAAAGCTAAATTAAATTTCGCTATCAAAGGCCCACATCTCTGATAAACCGCTGTCCGTCAACAAACAAATAATTGCCAACGTAGATAGCAACCAACTTTTAAGGGCAGCTTTGTAAGACCAAACACTGTGCTCCCTTACAGTGTCGAGGCGCTGTATGTTGTAGCTATCAAACCAGAGTCATAGTTGATTTGCACAGAGCTACTTTTATCCCTTTTACCTCTCACCCCAGTCAAGTCTCATCTTCCACTTCTCCAGACCCCATGCTGACTCGGTCCACAGTCTCCCTGCTTCTCTCACTCACCCACCTCCTGTCGCTTCACTGAGCAGTCACTTATTTTTTTCTCTCTCTCTCCTTCACCCCAGACACTCACTCCATCCCTGCACACTGGGTTGCAGAGCTAATACACACTGGGTTGGTTGATGAAGTGAACCCGTGGATAAGTGAAGCAAGGCCAACGTGTGAATAAGGGAATGAAGAAGGTGTTAGGGAGGGTCTGGACGGGAATGAAGGAATCTACAGTGTTTGAGTGCTGGAAGAGAAAGTCTGAGAGAGAGGTTAAAGAGGACGAGTGCCAAGGTGGGAGCAGCAGAGTTAGATTGAAGGGGCAGTCAGAGAGATAGTGAATAGAAGTGAGGAGGGAGGAAGGCAATAAACGAAGGAGCCACACCGCTCCAAGGCTGAATTTGATTAGCTTTAGAAAGCAGAGGAGAGGCTGCTTATTTGAACCATATGTAGGGAGGACGTGGAACAGTTAAATGGTTGGCCCATGCAGCCAGGCCCTGGCCCAGGGATAGTGATGGTTTTGAAGCTGGTACAGGCCTAGAACTCGGAGGCTGGGTAGCCTAGTAGTTGTTTCCCCTTGTGCCTTGTGGGACTCTGCTTTTGCAAGCTGCATTTGGTGATTTGTGTTTAATGGCGTGTGTGTTTTGTTGGCCTAGCGGTCCAGTGGTTGTGTAAAGAAACCATAGAGATAGCTAGTGTGCTAGTGTGATTACAGTGGGTGTTTGAGATTGTTGCTGTACTGTAATTCGGTTTAGCCTCAGAATGTAATGGCCCTGTATATGGAAGGGAAGCAAAAGTAGGAAACAACTACTAAATGTTTTTACTGCCTGGCATGACTCCAGATCCTTGTTGGGCATCGAAAGTGGAGCTGGCTGGCCTTCAACCCTCAACCTTTGACACCTAGAGGCCTGTTCATGCCATGAAATACGTTACTAGGTGTCTGTAAATGGGCTGTATTCGACACGGGGTGGGGCTGGGGGAAGGGGGGCACATCTTGAATATGCTCATTACTCCAGTCATCTTTTTAAGGGCCTATAAAGACTAGAAAGCATAACTGTCCTTCAACCACTCAAGACCCATACAAAGTCCAGGCCAATGCACCATTCCCTTGAAATCCCCAAATCCTATAGATATAGACCAGAATACTTTGGAATTCCTGGAGTTCCACCTTGTACCAGTCCACGTCAAGACCTTCTGTTCAGATGACTGATCTATGTAGGGATCAGAGACTCCATGCGTGGCATGACAGTCTCATTACACGCCAGTAAACTTTTGGAATGCGAGTACCAGCAACCCAGCAAGACTCAGGAGGTTTAGGAGTAGATGGTGAATGCACAAGCTCTCCTGCTCATGCACGCACCCTCGCTCCCTTTCGCATGAACACAGACACACACAGCTCTGGGATGCATCTGCGCTTGGAGTTGTGTTCCATTGTGATTTTGTGGGGCTTGATCATCGGGAAGTTAAGATACCCTCAGGGAGACAATGTCCTTTCCTCTCAAACCTAGATTTCAATCCTTGGCTTTAACACGAAGCTGGACAAATAAAAACAAATGAAGTGAAGGCATGGAATGGAAAATCAAATATATGCGCCGATAGAATGTATACAAACTGGTCCACGTCTGGCAGAGAGGGAAGATAATGGAGCAGAAAACCTCCAGAAAGAGTGTTTTATGAACATTAATGTGCAAAGGAAGATAATAAATATGAACGTGTAATTGCTTGTGAAAAGAGCAATACGGAGATATGGCCTATAGATGGAAACTAAAGCGTTTTATGAAAGCTTGCTCTGCGCATTTTATCAAGGGTTGTAAAGTCTGTTGAGTTAAAGTCCACATATGTCCATTGGGGTAAACAGGTTCAGATTGAGCTGTAGTCAAAGCCCACAAGCTCAGCTCCAAGTTCCACCATGGACCTCCAAAGAGCTCACTTGATTGAGTCTCTCTAGTCTCTACCCTAAGACAGATGTTGGTTCTCCCTCCTCTCTCTTTTTCCCATCCATCTATTAGTTATTTGTAGACATATTGGATCCAGCTAATGATATTCAGTCAGCACAACAATGCTTCCTCTATTCCCCAGTGAGTGTGTTTGTTGTGGAGTGGTGGGCAAAGGTCCCCTGCTCAGACCACTAACTGGTGAGAAGCCATCATCCCAGGTCCACATGTAACCAACGAACACTCTGGTTCCCAGATCATCCCAGGCCCACATGAAACCAACAAACACCCTGGTTCCCAGATCATCCCAGGCCCACATGAAACCAACAAACACCCTGGTTCCCAGATCATTCCAGGCCCACATGAAACCAACAAACACCCTGGTTCCCAGATCATCCCAGGCCCACATGAAACCAACAAACACCCTTGTTCCCAGATCATCCCAGGCCCACATGAAACCAACAAACACCCTTGTTCCCAGATCATCCCAGGCCCACATGAAACCAACAAACACCCTTGTTCCCAGATCATCCCAGGCCCACATGAAACCAACAAACACCCTGGTTCACATCCCGCTCTGGTGCCCCCCTGGATGGTTAACATTAAATGATCGATTCCATTTCTATCCTCACGTTCTGGACTTTAAAGATGAATTCTGATATACCAATATCTTTCATTTTATATGTAAAAGTTGATATATAATTTTTAACATCTCCACTTGTTATTTGCTGTAGCAATGTACGCTGGGAGTCGGGAAACAAGTACAGGCAGTGCATTTAATTATAAATAAACATGGAACAAAACAAGAGTAGCGTCCAGACAGGAACAGAGTAACAGAATCAATAACGCCTGGGGAAGGAACCAAAGGGAGTGACATATATAGGGGAGGTAATCAGGAAGGTGATGGAGTCCAGGTGAGTCTGATGAGGCGCTGGTGCGCGTTACGATGGTGACAGGTGTGCTTAATAAAGAGCAGCCTGGTGACCTAGAGGCCAGAAGGGGGAGTATACGTGGCATTTGCCAGTGTTGAGAATCTCTGGACCCATTCAGATGTACTTAACACCGATGCTTCCAAAGGAGTCTTCTACAACATACGGCTCCTTTCCTTTAAAAAGACACTAAGGCGCTCCATTTTTATCTGGCGTTAAGCCAGCACAATTGCCAAAAGCGGACTCGTTAGTGAATTTTCAAACCCTAGAGCGAGTATTGGTAATGTACCTGTCTTATATGAGCTCGATTGCGCTGAGGTGCGAGGGGTGGGTAAACATAAGTATTAATTTTGGGGGTGGGTAAACATAGTTGTACCTGATCCAAACACTTTCTCACTAAAGCATACTTACCAGAAGTCCACTGGCACGCTCTGATAATAAAATAATGTGCATTGCGAGCAAATATGGCTCTGAACAGTTAGCTCACAGTGGTAAAGCGCCAAATTCTTGACATCTATTGCCACTTGCGGTGTAAATTCCAATGCCCCATGGGGCGCCAACAAATATTTGTAATGTATATTTGTAATGTGGACTCACATTTATTGCGGCATTGTGTTGGGAAGAAAAGTGCAATCATCACCTTGAAAATGAAGATTAGGTGCTCAATTGAATCCACATTGCAGTATTTACACAGTAGCTCTTTTTCTTTTACACAGTAGCTCTCACAGATTGGTCTTGGGTACTGTATAGAAACCTACTACTACTACACAGGTATGCTTTCACTTTTCAGAATTAGAAGTGTGTAGCCACGTGATGAATATTGTAAATAAAGGATTTGAAAAAAAGATATACAGTACTAGTCAAAAGTTTGGACACTCATTCAAGGGTTTTTCTTTATTTGTACTATTTTCTACATTGTAGAATAATAGTGAAGACATCAAAACTATGAAATAACACATATGGAATCATGTAGTAACCAAAAAAATGTTAAACAAATCAAAATATATTTTACATTTGAGATTCTTCAAAGTAGCCACCCTTTGCCTTGATGACAGCTTTCCACACTCCTGGCATTCTCTCAACCAGCTTCATGAGGTAGTCACCTGGAAGAATGTAACTACACTGACAGTCTTATGGAGATGGGAACAAACAGCAACACTGCTACCAACGTTCGTTGTGAGACACATCTGTCACGCAGCGTTGTAGGAGGAGGAGAAGGAGAGGTGGAGGAGGAGGTGCTCCACGTGTTCAAATGTTCACTGAGAGAGACAGTCCTCCCTCCTGACTGACTGACTCCATAGTATACTGTACTGTAGGGAGTTAGGGACTGCCATAGAGACTACTCCATTACCCTCGCCCCCACTTTTTCCTGATGTACATTAGCTAATCCCTGTTCTGTCATTTCACATGCAAACACACAAGCAGACTAACACACACACCCACTCACACATACAGCTTGCACACACACTCACGTAAACCAAAACACACACACACACACACACACCTAATGCCATTTTGCAAACCCTGGTCAGCATCTGTCTGACAGTTTAATGCTTTGTGAAAATGTTAAGTGAATTACCTCGGGGAACAACCAATTAAGTCTAAAACCGCTAAGAACATTCCAATGTTTCATCAACTAAACAAAATGTTTTACTTTCTGTTATCCAGGGAATTAATAGCCCGTTTCCATAAAACACCTACAGGAATGCTGTCTGCTATTAAAGTTCAAGTTAAGTCAAGGGCAAGGTGTTATTGCAGTGGGTACACTACAGTAAATGCACTTCCAAGATACAGTTTGCTAAAAGTACATGCAAAGACTTGAATATGCACATCATATACCATGGAACTCTACAATTCAAGCATAGAATTCCATGGAAGCCAAGCTTAGGAAGCCAAGCTAACTGGTGTATGTCAGATAGTGAGGAAGGAAAAGTCCAAACACCATAGTAGAATCATGTCAGGCACATGTATGGACCTGTCATACCAAAATACTGCATCCAACTATATTATATTTAACTGTAAACGTTAGCAAACGCTTTATGATGTATGACTTGTTTTGGATACTCTGGCTACTTTGGATACTCTGGCTGGCGAGATGAGGATGGTCTCTCCTTCTACGCTCTGGTTCTTCACAATGTTTATCCAAACTAGAAGTGTTGCCTAGCCACTGTCACCTTGGCCTTCTCTTTGGAGGTGTACTTTGTAACAAAGGTCATAGATAAGATTTGCTTGGTTGATTGGTTGGTTGATTGGTTGATTGACTAGCAGCCTTTCTTTTCTCTGTGTCCCATGCAGGTACCAGATCCACACGGGCCTCCAGCACTCAGTCATCAGGCCCACCCAGGCCAACTGCCTGCCCCTGGAGAATGTCACGCTGCCCCAAAAGCTCCGGCAGGCGGGCTACGCCACCCATATGGTGGGCAAGTGGCACCTGGGCTTCTACAAGCGTGGCTGCATGCCCACCCAGCGCGGCTTCGACACATTCTTTGGGTCGCTGTTGGGTAGTGGTGACTACTACAGCCACTATAAATGTGACGGTCCCGGCATGTGTGGCTATGACCTGTACGAAGGGGAGGAGGCAGCATGGGAACAGGATCGGGGCCAATACTCAACCTTGATGTTCACCCAAAAAGCTGTGGACATCCTGGCTCACCACAACCCCCAGAAACCCTTATTCCTCTACTTGGCCTTTCAGGCAGTCCATTCCCCGCTACAGGTGCCCGCTCGCTACTTGGAGCGCTACAAGTCCATCCCTAACTTACATCGTCGCAAGTACGCCGCCATGGTGTCCTGCCTGGACGAGGCCGTCCACAACCTCACGCTGGCACTGAAGCGCTACGGTTTCTACGACAATACGGTGATAGTGTACTCATCAGACAACGGGGGCCAGCCCATGGCTGGAGGCAGCAACTGGCCCCTCAGGGGGAGCAAGGCCACCTACTGGGAGGGGGGCATCCGGGCCGTAGGCTTCGTCCACAGTCCCCTGCTACTGAACAAGGGGACCCGATGCCGGGCGTTGATCCACATCACAGACTGGTTCCCCACCCTGGTGTCCCTGGGGGAGGGGACCCTGGACGAAGACCTCAACCTGGATGGCTACGACGTGTGGGAGGCCATCAGCGAGGGCCGCCAGTCCCCCCGCCACGACATCCTGCACAACATCGACCCCATCTACACCAAGGCAAAGAACGGCTCATGGAAGGCCGGCTATGGCCTCTGGAACACGGCCATCCGAGCCGCCCTCCGGGTGGGCCACTGGAAGCTTCTGACGGGGGTGCCGGGCTACAGCGACTGGGTCCCTCCGCAGACCTTCTCCAATCTGCTTCTGACCAACCGCTGGCATAACGAATACGTCCGCTGGGACCAGGGGAAGTCTGTCTGGCTGTTCAACATCATATCCGATCCCTACGAGAGAGTGGACCTGTCGCTACACTACCCACACATAGTGAAGAAGATGCTAATGCGGCTAGCGCAGTACAATAGAACGGCCATTCCGGTGCGCTACCCGGCTAAAGACTCCCGCTCCAACCCTAACTTCAACGGAGGGGTGTGGGGACCCTGGTACAAAGAGGAGGAGGAAGATGATAGGGAGACTAACCTCCTCACCAACAACCTGGTCAAGAAGAGGCGGAAGAAGAAAGCGAAGAAGAAGAGGAAGCTGAAGGACTGAAAGATGGTGGAGGACTAGTCTTTTATTTATTGTTGTGTCCTTTTGTTGTGAAAGACTTTCAGATGGTCAGATCTCAGGGATTGACACACGATCGGTCCTGCTCAATGATTTGAAGATTTTAATGGACTGGTACAGGAAATCAATGGACAAATGGACCTATATTTGCCTCAGAGAGTAGGCTTTAAGGAAACAACCCACTTTAATAACTACTGTCAGACCTAGCACCTATGACCTCAAGACTGTGGGTTAGGGCCTTTTAATAATGTTTATTTTTCTAGTTTTTATTGCATGCTTTAACTTCTGTGTCAGGGTTGAGTGTAGATGGGGTGTGGAATCATGCGCAGGACACACAGAGGCTTCGTACTGACGTCTTTAGTGAAGACAAAAGAACAAGCCAAACACGGCAACAGGCAACCAGGCAGGCAAGCGAACTTTACGCAACTCGGTAAAGTGCAAAACAAAGGCGCACAAAGTGCGGAACTCTCTCTAAACAAAAACACAGAGAGAACATAAACGAACTAGCACACAACGTGACAACGAACAATTACACACAACACATGACAAAACTCAAGAGAACTATATAGGACGCATAATGAACACTAACAAGGAACAGGTGTAACAAAACAGACAAAACCAATCAAACATCGAAACATAGAACGGTGGCAGCTAGTACTCCGGAGACGACGACCGCCGAAGCCTGCCCGAACAAGGAGAAGGAGCAGCCTCGGCCGAAACCGTGACATTCTGTGACTTTTAGATTGTTATTAGATTTATGACATTTAGGCACAGACAAAATAAATATAGAATTCATCTTTATAGACAGCACCATACATTTGGGCTAAAGAAAAATAAATAAGAAAAATAGTTATATTATATTAGCTGTTGATTGCAATTTTGCAAGAAAATGAAAAACAAAATGTAGGATTGATATCGGATAGTCAACTGAGATTTAATCTGTTTTATAATCACAGTCCGTCTGAACGTTAGAACAATCTATGTTCTCCCCCTTAGTTCTGTCTGTCTGGCACCAGGTCAACCTGAATGTAAAACAAACTAGCTAACAAAATAATATACCTTGATGCAGATCTCTTTTTTTCTAATTCTCTCATTTGTCTCATTCCACCTCTGTCTTTCTCTCACCATCTTTCTCACTCTGTACTTCCACGTCTCTCTCTCTCCCTCTCTCTGTCTCTCTCTCTCTCTCCCTCTCTCTCTCTCAACGTATCAAGCATTTATTGACATTTTTATCAGACCCAATTTTCTCATATTTCGGGTGGCGGTCAGTGTTTATTTATGACAGGAAAACAGTCTAGTGAAAAATGCTATAAAGCTCAAATCTGGAATGTGGACCAAGTTAACTCCTTTGTTGCTGGGCTCAAAGCGGCAGATTTATCAGTCTCAGTGTTGAACAGTAAAACGTTCAAGGGAAAAATAGAAATGCCATTAATGGGAACAACTCACATGGTGTCACGATGTCAGTGTATGCGGTAGACTGAAGTCAGGCACAGGACACAGAACTCAAGGGAAAAACGTTTCTTTACTTAAACACGTAAAGTAACAAGAAGCCTCCACGCAGGGAGGAATAAACCCGCTCACTCACGACATCCGCGAACAAACAACAAACACGCACAGAACACAATGGGAGCCACAGGGTTAAATAGGGGCGGAGTAATCACAAGATGGGCAACAGGTGTGAAACAATCAGACACAACAGGTAGAACATAGAAACATATAACATAGATCGGCAGCAGCTAGTACTCCGGTGACGACGAACGCTGAAACCTGCCCGAGCAAGGAGGAGGGGCAGCCTCGGCAGAATCCGTGACACATGGGATGGGCAAAGGAACGTACAGTGAGGGAAAAAAGTATTTGATCCCCTGCTGATTTTGTACGTTTGCCCACTGACAAAGAAATTATCAGTCTATAATTTTAATGGTAGGTTTATTTGAACAGTGAGAGACAGAATAACAACAAAACAATCCAGAAAAACGCATGTCAAAAATTTTATAAATTGATTTGCATTTAAATGAGGGAAATAAGTATTTGACCCCCTCTCAATCAGAAAGATTTCTGGCTCCCAGGTGTCTTTTATACAGGTAACGAGCTGAGATTAGGAGCTCTTAAAGGGAGTGCTCCTAATCTCAGTTTGTTACCTGTATAAAAGACACCTGTCCACAGAAGCAATCAATCAATCAGATTCCAAACTCTCCACCATGACCAAGACCAAAGAGCTCTCCAAGGATGTCAGGGACAAGATTGTAGACCTACACAAGGCTGGAATGGGCTACAAGACCATCGCCAAGCAGCTTGGTGAGAAGGTGACAACAGTTGGTGCGATTATTCGCAAATGGAAGAAACACAAAATAACTGTCAATCTCCCTCGGCCTGGGGCTCCATGCAAGATCTCACCTCGTGGAGTTGCAATGATCATGAGAACGGTGAGGAATCAGCCCAGAACTACACAGGAGGATCTTGTCTATGATCTCAAGGCAGCTGGGACCATAGTCACCAAGAAAACAATTGGAAACATACTACGCCGTGAAGGACTGAAATCCTGCAGCGCCCGCAAGGTCCCCCTGCTCAAGAAAGCACATATACAGGCCCGTCTGAAGTTTGGCAATGAACATCTGAATGATTCAGAGGAGAACTGGGTGAAAGTGTTGTGGTCAGATGAGACCAAAATCGAGCTCTTTGGCATCAACTCAACTCGCCATGTTTGGAGGAGGAGGTATGCTGCCTATGACCCCAAGAACACCATCCCCACCGTCAAACATGGAGGTGGAAACATTATGCTTTGGGGGGTGCTAAGGGGACAGGACAACTTCACCGCATCGAAGGGACGATGGACGGGGCCATGTACCATCAAATCTTGGGTGAGAATCTCCTTCCCTCAGCCAGGGCATTGAAAATGGGTCGTGGATGGGTATTCCAGCATGACAATGACCCAAAACACACGGCCAAGGCAACAAAGGAGTGGCTCAAGAAGAGGCACATTAAGGTCCTGGAGTGGCCTAGCCAGTCTCCAGACCTTAATCCCATAGAAAATCTGTGGAGGGAGCTGAAGGTTCGAGTTGCCAAACGTCAGCCTCGAAACCTTAATGACTTGGACAAGATCTGCAAAGAGGAGTGGGACAAAATCCCTCCTGAGATATGTGTAAACCTGGTGGCCAACTACAAGAAACGTCTGACCTCTGTGATTGCCAACAAGGGTTTTGCCACCAAGTACTAAGTCATGTTTTGCAGAGGGGTCAAATACTTATTTCCCTCATTAAAATGCAAATCAATTTATAACATTTTTGACATGCGTTTTTCTGGATTTTTTTGTTGTTATTCTGTCTCTCACTGTTCAAATAAACCTACTGTCACGATCGTCAGGGAGAGAAGTAGACCAATGCGCAGCGTGTTGAACGAACATGTTTAGACTTTATTTAATAAAGCACGAACAAAACAATAAACGACTCGTAACGTCCAACGGTAACAAATACCGACACGGAACAAAAACCCACAAACACAAAGGGAAAACATACAGTATAAATATGGCTCCCAATCAGAGACAACCAGCCAACAGCTGACACTCGTTGCCTCTGATTGGGAGTCACTCAGGCAAAACAGAAATAGACGAACTAGAACCCCCAACATAGAAACACACCACATAGAACAAACACACCCTGGCTCAACAACTAGAGTCCCATAGCCAGGGTGTGACAGTACCCCCCCCTAAAGGCGCGGACTGCGACCGCGCCTCAAAAAGAGCAAAACAGGGGAGGGCTGGGTGGGCATACCTCCTCGGCGGCGGTTCTGGCTCCGGGCTTGACCCCCACTCTTTCTCTACACCCCCAAAGTACCCCTGGTCCGGTCTGGCCCTGCTGACCGGAGCTGGACTGCACACTGGTGGAGCGGATAGCTTCAGCTCCCTAGTGGAGCAGTTGACTGGGACCTTACCAGGCACCGGTGACCCAGGCACGGGTTGTGCTGGACTGACGACGCGCACCCCTGGCTTGGTGCGTGGAGGAGGAACGGGCCTTACCAGGCTGACGACGCACACCGTAGGCTTGGTGCGTGGAGCAGGGACAGGCCGGACTGGGCTGACGAAGCACACCACTGGCTTGGTGCGTGGAGGAGGAACGGGCCTTACCAGGCTGACGACGCACACCGTAGGCTTGGTGCGTGGAGCAGGGACAGGCCGGACTGGGCTGACGAAGCACACCACTGACTTGGTGCGGGGAGCAGGAACGGGCCGAGCCGGGCTGACGAAGCGCACCACTGACTTGGTGCGGGGAGCAGGAACGGGCCGAGCCGGGCTGACGAAGCGCACCACTGACTTGGTGCGGGGAGCAGGAACGGGCCGAGCCAGGCTGACGAAGCGCACCACTGACTTGGTGCGGGGAGCAGGAACAGACCGGACCGTACTGGGGACACACACCACTGGTCCTACACCGGGATCTGGAACGGGCCGGACCGGACTGGTAACACACCCCAGTACCTCTCGCCGTGCCTCTCCACCTTCCATCCCCTCTTCGACCAGTGGCCCCCGTAACCTGACGGCCTCCTCTGCCAACCCGCTGGACCGCTCTATCGAGGCCTCCTGCTGCCCCGACGTCGTGAGCCCCCCCCTAAAAATGTTCTGGGGGTCTCTCCTCCCCGTGGGCCAGGCCTCTATCGTTCTCGCCCAACTCTCGCTCTTCTGCCCCCAATTCCAGCCATTCTGCTCCTCATTAGGCTTGACCCAGTCGAGACTCTTCCTCATCTGTTCCCAAGTCCATCCACTCTGCTCTTTACAAGGCTGGACCCAGTCGAGGTTGCCACGGAGATCTGCAAGCGATTCCCCTGGCGATGGCTCCTGGACACGCTGCTTGGTCCAGTTTTGCTGGGTTTTTCTGTCACGATCGTCAGGGAGAGAAGTAGACCAATGCGCAGCGTGTTGAACGAACATGTTTAGACTTTATTTAATAAAGCACGAACAAAACAATAAACGACTCGTAACGTCCAACGGTAACAAATACCGACACGGAACAAAAACCCACAAACACAAAGGGAAAACATACAGTATAAATATGGCTCCCAATCAGAGACAACCAGCCAACAGCTGACACTCGTTGCCTCTGATTGGGAGTCACTCAGGCAAAACATAGAAATAGACGAACTAGAACCCCCAACATAGAAACACACCACATAGAACAAACACACCCTGGCTCAACAACTAGAGTCCCATAGCCAGTGTGTGACACCTACCATTAAAATTATAGACTGATCATTTTTTTGTCAGTGGGCAAACGTACAAAATCAGCAGGGGATCAAATACTTTTTTCCCTCACTGTAACTCGCAACCAATATGTCAAAAAGTGTTTCCTTTGACTTCCTGTTCCATGGCGCGGTCAATAAACGTGTACACATCCACGAACGGACACTTTTTGATGAGGTACGCACACCAATGTTTAAAACACAAAAGAGGTCCCATTACTTTGTATTATTAGCATTTTATGGCCAAATCAGTCATTTAATGATGCTAAATGACTGTTAAATGCCCCCTAAAGCTTTATACAATGCTTGATTAGGATAGATCCCCACCTAAATGTATTTCTATAAAAGTGTGTTATTGTTGTTGTTAAGTGCTGCTCTTTACATGCATTCAACATGCTCATATTAATGTAAGCCAAAGTGCTTGGCGCTATTACTGGTGGTGCTACGATTGAGTAAAGAGACCCATTTCTGTAGCTTTTTCTTTGCTCTCCTATAAATCTAAAATCTCTTTATCGTTTTGAATCATGACCAGATCCCCATTCTAAGCCACTCTCCCCATGGGATGCACGGCAGGTCATAGCTCAAGAATGTAACCAGAACGACCAAATTGTTTGCTACTTTAAATCCAAATGACAAAGTGGAATTCCACAAAGTGGAATACCGGAATCCTAGCTCGGACTCCAACTAACCCAACCAGGTCCAGATGCACGATCTTTCCATAGTATTGGATGGATCCACATCCAGACTGCCAGAGAGAGGGGCTCGCCGCTGGAACCCTTCCCAGGGCGAGGCACTCTTCTCCCATACAGACCACCCCAGCTACCCCTAACTCAACCCGTGCCTGGTGCCAAGTCATGATCTCAAGCTACACCACATTAACCCCCATCTTTGGAGGGTTTAACGGGGCTAACCGACCGAGAAGAGTGTTTCCAATTCACATGACCCGACAAGGAAAAACTCAGCCCTAGAGTCATAGCACAGATGAAGAGGGAAGCCATCTTTATTAATAATAATAATATTTTGTCATAGCCTATAAATAGGACCCAGAGTTTTACCCGACCAGGTCATGAGATCGGGAAAAACTCCAGGCTCCAGAAAAGACAGGTAGGAATTTTGTCACACCACTTTTGAACCTGTGGTGCCACCTCTGATTTTATCCATATATACACTCGTATGGATCCCATGGGTTTAGAAGGCTGCCTGTGTGGAGCTCTGATCCTCTGTCATCAATTAAACAAGCTAAGCACAGCCTCACTCACAAAAAAGCTTCTATATAAAATACTAACAGAAGTGAGAGGGGAAGGATAGTGCATCTAGGCTAATATGTTGCACATCAGAATTATGAGAGATTAGATTCTTATTTTTCAGCGAATCCTTAGCCCCCTGGAACTCATCAATGAAATGGTTTAAGCCATGACTCTCTCTCTTTCTCTCTCTCTCCATTTTCTTGTGATTCTTGGTTATAAAGTCCTTATTTTGGGGGAAAACTATGGGTACAATCCTTCCCGTAACTGAGTTGGGTAAAGCGATCCATCAATCCAAGAGCATGTTCATAAAGCCTTGATAAACAGCCCATTACCACCTATTTGAAATAATATACGTTTAGTAACACAATAATACACTTTGATCCGTGCTAAGCATTGTAATATGTTCTTATTATTGTGGTAACTTTCCATTCAGCACTCATGTGAACAGCCATGTGTGTACGGTTTGGGTGTCCGCATGATCAAGGTGCGAATTAGCAGAATAATGTGTAGCCGACGGGATGTAGAAGGCCGGATCGGCTGGCGATGACTACATCTGAACACCATGACTCAGCTAAGATCCTGTTGTAAATCGTCTCTCTTGCTCTCTCTCTCTCTCTGAGCGATGAAAGATGATACAAATGCCGTGCAGCTGTTGTCCAACCAAGAAAAGATACAGAGATGTAATAATCCATGTGAAATCTCGTAAACGTAACCAAAAACGGCAAACATAATTGTCACTCTTGCAAATGCACACACACAGCAAACACTGCAAGTCTGTACTTCCAAATCTCTTGGCAGGAATGTCACATTCCAATCAGGAGAAGTAATGGAGTTTTTAATAAGGACTTCTATGGCATTAAAGATGGCTGCCGCCCGCACTCATATTTGTCAATGGTGTAATGTGGTTTCCACTAGTTACTACAGCCACAAAGTAAAAATTGGCTATATTGTAAAAATTCATGAAAAACATAATAAAAATGGGGTCTTAATTGAAGGTTAGAGTTAGGCATAAGGTTAGCAGTGTGGTTAAGGTTAGGTTAGGTCACTGTTCTGCAATATAATCTTAAACAATTGAAGATTAGCCCTGGAGCATTTAAAGAAAAATACGTTTGGAGATTTGTAATACATATTTGAATAATCAAATGTTAGAATTAAACAATCAAGGTCTTTAAACACTTGTTGGACAATAATTGTACAAATTAAATGCCTTTTATGGTATCTGATAGAGTTGACATAAATCCAGTTAGTTGCATTTTATGATTATAATTTGTTATTAGGAGGTTGTTCCTTTACATGGTGTGATAGCTGATACTTTGGTCTATGAAAATATGTACTTCATATTTTGTTAATATTAAGACAACTATTTGTGGGAAAAAAGTTGAGATTGTCCCGTCTTTCAAGAACCCCTGAGCTCTAAAACAGCAACATTTTCTCTCAGCCTCATGGCAAAATGTGTAAAATAGCATTGGGATTAGCTATAATACTGCACATTTGTCTTTCTGCCCCATAAAACATTGAAAAATAATAATAATTTGGTGGGGAGGGGAGGGGAGGGGAGGGGGGGGGGCCTTGCTCGGACCTTATGACCTTATGACCTTATGACAACAGTGTAATGTGGGAAGACGGTCCGCCCAGGAAGTGACTTCATGGTCAGTGATTGATGTGTCAGGATGTTACAACCATTGCCTGTGGGAACAGGAGCTGCCTTGCTTTGTTATGATGGGAAGTTTATGTAGGAACACAGTCACACACACACACACACACACACACACTTTGCGTGTCACGCCTGCTGCTGGAAAAACATAGTGTTCTGTTGTAGTGCATCATGACAGCTCCCCATACACAACTGAGTTAAGCATAAATATTAACACTGACATTTATTGGTCCTTATGTGGAGGTGGGGAGGGTGGGCGTTGGTGTGTGTGTGCTTACGTACACCTGTGCTCCTGTCTGTATATATCCCTCTCCCCTCACTTGTCAGTGTCCCCTTTTCCCTCGCTTTCAATCCCTCACTCTCTTCCTGGTCTACTCTTCTCCTGCCTGTCTTTCCATAGTCTTCTCCCTCTCTCCTTTCTTCCCCCTTTCTCTCATTCTAACACAGGTCCAGGCCCGTGGCGGTGCTAGCCCTCCAGCTGTGCTGTCAGCTTTAACCTCTCTCCGCTGAGGGCCCCAACACCCCCCCACCCCCAGTGGACCTATCCATCTCTCAGCAGCATGCCCTGCTCCACCCACTGAGAGCTGGAGCCGTACCATTAGCCACTGGGGGAACACCTTCTACTCCCATACAGAATACACCATGACAAGGGCCAGGAGGATTTCCTCCTCCACTCTGACCTGGAGTCACTGAATATGCTGCCGAGAACAATCTTAAAACTACACCCTCAACAATGAATGCACCGACCAAAAGTTAAGGTTGAATCAAGTCATCAACTCACAAGTCACATGCAGTACACAGAGATGTGATGATGTCATAGATTATGGCTTTCTGTAACTTTGGTTGCAGGTTCGCTTGGCGGACCATGAGAAAGGAATATCTTGTTCTCTCTTATATCATAGGATATGCAGGAACTAGTGCTTCTGTGTTCAATGATGTCATGGGTGACGCCTTCTGACCCCTTGACTGTGGCCGCTACCCATAGCTGACAATGGAAGGCAGGTCCAAGGTTGGAACAAGCATGTTTCCCAGGTTGAAAGGCAGAAGGGAAGACATTGTTTATTTTGCCAAATCACCAATGATGTAACCTGTGATGGTTGATGATTCACTGGCTCATCCTTCTTTGATTAATCACATTCAGTTTCTCAAACACACATTGACTGTTTAGCTTGTCCATAGAGAGACTATTCAGGTCAGAGACACACGAAGTCATTCACATCTGCACTTGCCAATGTCTTGTACTACAGAAATATGCAAATTAAGGCAAACATGCAGACTATTTACTCGATTTCCTTCATTGGCAGATGAAGGAAATTTGTTTTTAATGAATCTTCCCAATCCAAATGATGTGTATGAGATCAGTCTTCCTCTGTTTCTCTGTCATCATGTTTGAAACAGAGAGCAGACTGAGCGCCAGCAGGGTGGTTTTCACAGCGTTGTCTATCAGTGGTTCCCAAACTATGAGCGCGTCACAATATATATACAGTGGGGGAAAACATTTATTTAGTCAGCCACCAATTGTGCAAGTTCTCCCACTTAAAAAGATGAGAGAGGCCTGTAATTTTCATCATAGGGACACGTCAACTATGACAGACAAAATTAGATTTTTTTTCTCCAGAAAATCACATTGTAGGATTTTTTATGAATTTATTTGCAAATTATGGTGGAAAATAAGTATTTGGTCAATAACAAAAGTTTCTCAATACTTTGTTTAATACCCTTTGTTGGCAATGACACAGGTCAAACGTTTTCTGTAAGTCTTCACAAGGTTTTCACACACTGTTGCTGGTATTTTGGCCCATTCCTCCATGCAGATCTCCTCTAGAGCAGTGATGTTTTGGGGCTGTCGCTGGGCAACACGGACTTTCAACTCCCTCCAAAGATTTTCTATGGGGTTGAGATCTGGAGACTGGCTAGGCCACTCCAGGACCTTCAAATGCTTCTTACGAAGCCACTCCTTCGTTGCCTGGGCGGTGTGTTTGGGATCATTGTCATGCTGAAAGACCCAGCCACGTTTCATCTTCAATGCCCTTGCTGATGGAAGGAGGTTTTCACTCAAAATCTCACGATACATGGCCCCATTCATTCTTTCCTTTACACGGATCAGTCGTCCTGGTCCCTTTGCAGAAAAACAGTCCCAAATCATGATGTTTCCACCCCCATGCTTCACAGTAGGTATGGTGTTCTTTGGATGCAACTCAGCATTCTTTGTCCTCCAAACACGACGAGTTGAGTTTTTACCAAAAGGTTCTATTTTGGTTTCATCTGACCATATGACATTCTCCCAATCCTCTTCTGGATCATACAAATGCACTCTAGCAAACTTCAGACGGGCCTGGACATGTACTGGCTTAAGCAGGGGGACACGTCTCGCACTGCAGGATTTGAGTCCCTGGCGGCGTAGTGTGTTACTGATGGTAGGCTTTGTTACTTTGGTCCCAGCTCTCTGCAGGTCATTCACTAGGTCCCCCCGTGTGGTTCTGGGATTTTTGCTCACCGTTCTTGTGATCATTTTGACCCCACGGGGTGAGATCTTGCATGGAGCCCCAGATCGAGGGAGATTATCAGTGGTCTTGTATGTCTTCCATTTCCTAATAATTGCTCCCACAGTTGATTTCTTCAAACCAAGCTGCTTACCTATTGCAGATTCAGTCTTCCCAGCCTGGTGCAGGTCTACAATTTTGTTTCTGGTGTCCTTTGACAGCTCTTTGGTCTTGGCCATAGTGGAGTTTGGAGTGTGACTGTTTGAGGTTGTGGACAGGTGTCTTTTATACTGAAAACAAGTTCAAACAGGTGCCATTAATACAGGTAACGAGTTGAGGACAGAGGAGCCTCTTAAAGAAGAAGTTACAGGTCTGTGAGAGCCAGAAATCTTGCTTGTTTGTAGGTGACCAAATACTTATTTTCCACCATAATTTGCAAATAAATTCATTAAAAATCATACAATGTGATTTTCTGGATTTTCTTTTCTCATTTTGTCTGTCATAGTTGACGTGTACCTATGATGAAAATTACAGGCCTCTCTCACCTTTTTAAGTGGGAGAACTTGCACAATTGGTGGCTGACTAAATACTTTTTTCCCCCACTGTATATACTGAATTTTAGAGGAACCCATTCCAGCTTTCAACTTACTCTTGAAAGTTATAATAGTAGAATGCACAAGGTGCAATTTTGAAATTGGGTAATGCATCATCAGTTTCTCTAGTCATGTCTGTCATTGTATACCTTAGAGAGCTATTTATAACTTGTCAGAAATGTCCAGATCAACTAGTCCATCTCAGCTAAAGTTTTCTAGCTAGGTTTTTTAACCCATAGATTGTTGTAATGTTTGAGTCACTCAAATATCACATGAATACACATTAGACATGGCAAAATGTGTAGAATTGCAAGAAAATGAGCTTTAAAACTGCAACATGTTCTCTCCACCAACAAGATGGGTGTGAACATTTTGTGTCATGAACAGTGCTTGTGCCCAGACAAATAGACATGGCATGTGCGCAGGGGAGATGCGGGAAGTTCCCCAATGCTGGAATGGGGGCGTGAGTGAAAAGGTTTGGGAACCTCTGGTCTATATGACTCAGAAAGTGGAGGAAGTGTTTGATAGCTCTCTGTCAACTATTGCGTAATGGTCCTCAGAGAAGCCAGTCGTTTAATCATGCTTTTCAAGCACACACCCTATTCATTAATAATCCATAGGAGGATGAGCCAACATTTAACAAATAAATGGACTGACTGTGCGTGTGTGTGTAAAGAGCCTGGTGCACCAGGGAGTACGGTAGCCCTACAGCTCTCTATGTCTTTCTGCAGGTGAGGGCACAGCTGTGGTGCATCAGCGCCAACCAGAGCCGACGTCATAGTGCCAGTCCCTCCATCCCGCGTGTACACCCTTCACCCTTCAGACGAAAACCGCTCAGGAGTCTCATTGCCTTTGAGGGCTCCGACCACTTTATTTGGGCAGCCAAGGTTTCCTATTGCTGAAGGTCTTAGCAGAGGGAGAGAGGGAGGGAGAGTTAGAGCGAGAGAGCGGGGAGGAGAGGTGGGGAGAGGAAAAAGTCAAAGTGGAGTTGCAGCCTTCCGAAAGATACAAGAGCAGGCAGGGCAGCAGTATGGTCAGCAGGCAGGGCAGCAGGCAGGGCAGCAGTATGGTCAGCAGGCAGGGCAGCAGTATGGCCAGCAGGCAGGGCAGCAGTATGGTCAGCAGGCAGGGCAGCAGGCAGGGCAGCAGTATGGTCAGCAGGCAGGGCAGCAGTATGGCCAGCAGGCAGGGCAGCAGTATGGTCAGCAGGCAGGGCAGCAGTATGGTCAGCAGGCAGGGCAGCAGGCAGGGCAGCAGTATGGTCAGCAGGCAGGGCAGCAGTATGGTCAGCAGGCAGGGCAGCAGTATGGTCAGCAGGCAGGGCAGCAGTATGGTCAGCAGGCAGGGCAGCAGTATGGTCAGCAGGCAGGGCAGCAGGCAGGGCAGCAGTATGGTCAGCAGGCAGGGCAGCAGGCAGGGCAGCAGTATGGTCAGAAGGGAGGGCAGCAGGCAGGGCAGCAGTATGGTCAGCAGGCAGGGCAGCAGGCAGGGCAGCAGTATGGTCAGCAGGCAGGGCAGCAGTATGGTCAGCAGGCAGGGCAGCAGTATGGTCAGCAGGCAGGGCAGCAGGCAGGGCAGCAGTATGGTCAGCAGGCAGGGCAGCAGGCAGGGCAGCAGTATGGTCAGAAGGGAGGGCAGCAGGCAGGGCAGCAGTATGGTCAGCAGGCAGGGCAGCAGGCAGAATGGAAGGAACAATCACTTCCTCATCCTTCCTCTCACATGGAGTCATTTACACCATTCAGCTGTTCACCTCCCTGGCTGGGTCCCAGTGGTTTCCTCTCTTACTCTCTATCCCTCCCTGGCTGGTCCCAGTGGTTTCCTCTCTTCCTCTCTATCCCTCCCTGGCTGGGTCCCAGTGGTTTCCTCTCTTACTCTCTATCCCTCCCTGGCTGGGTCCCAGTGGTTTCCTCTCTTACTCTCTATCCCTCCCTGGCTGGGTCCCAGTGGTTTCCTCTCTTACTCTCTATCCCTCCCTGGCTGGGTCCCAGTGGTTTCCTCTCTTACTCTCTATCCCTCCCTGGCTGGGTCCCAGTGGTTTCCTCTCTTACTCTCTATCCCTCCCTTCCTCTCCTCTCTATCCCTCCCTTCCTCTCCTCTCTCCCTCCATTCCTCTCCTTTCTTTCAGAAACACTGATGGGTGAAAGGCCTGGATAGGTTAACACCATCATTTTAATATATCAAGCCTTCACAGATCAGTGGTCATGATTAGAGCTCAGATTTTTCCCGACCACATAACTTGACCATGAAAAACCCTTGGACCCTAGTTGTAGCCTACAACTATTGTTGCTCTGCAATTATAAGGCTTTGGGGTTTTCCCCCAGAGCCTTACTCATGGTATTAGGCGAAGGAGGTCAAGTTTCCCCTTACAATGAACACCTGGAATCTGATTCAACATCTCGACAGAAAGGAAAATATTGGGATGCATAGTCTACTGCACTAGTGAGCTGAAATTACATTACATTGCCCCTCTCGCGATCTGTCCTCTCTTTTAATTTGTTTTATTTTATTTAACCTTTATCTTCTCCAAAGAAGAAAACAAAATTGTAACGAAGAAACCGAGGTTCAATTTTACATTTTAGTCATTTAGCAGACGCTCTTATCCAGAGCGACTTTCAGTTAGTGAGTGCATACATTTTTCATACTGGCCCCCCGTGGGAATCGAACCCACAACCCTGACGTTACAAGCGCCATACTCTACCAACTGAGCTACACAGGACCGATCCCTTCTGGGCTTTAGTGGTCTATTTTTGACCTTCCCACTGATATCAGAGTAGCTCCGATTCTTTATGTGAAGTCCACATGTTCTCCCTGTGTCAAGAAGAAGTGAAGAAAATGTAGCGTTATTAAACGTAAGGTCATGTGAAATGTCATCATCCATTTTAATGATAGTAGACGGGCCTCTTGGGACATGTCAGAGCGTGCATATTTAGTTGGGATTATCCTGTGGGAGAGGAGAAAATAATGGCTTTTAATGTCAAACTGTCAATCATCATCAAAACTGATGGCATCGCATATGATGTTATGTAGAATGTGTATAAATATGTCTCAGTTACGTCTTATCACTGTCAAAATATGATGGATCACAATTCATATGGGAATAATCATCCTAAATTCTACATGGAAAGATGTTTACTTTCTGACACGTGTTACTGTATGAATCAAATAATTTATTTGAGACATTTCTCCTGCAGCTCATGTCAGAAACTTTCCCTAACAGCTTGGCTTCATAAGCAGCTGTATGACTGGTCACAAACACACATGCACGGAAACGCGCACGCACACAAACACACACGGAAGGAGTATAGCATGAGGTAGTGGAGAGTGGGGTAAATTGAGCCGTTTTTTACATTCAACATCACTCCGTCAAGGGAAATATAGTATTCTTTCTAACAAAGATATCTACATATATTTCAGGATGTGGAAATAATCCGAATTCATGTAAACATTATAGGTTTGAAAACATAGATTACCCGGGTATGGGGTAAATTGAGCCACAGGACCGGGTAAACCGCCTACTAATTTCTGTACTGAATGAAATATTATCACTACCTTTTTAAAAACATGTATATCTTCATTTCCCAAACACAATTCAACACAATCACAATCGCTTTTTTGTCTTTTAAGAATTTTAAGCATATTTTAACACAGGCTTAACACCTAACAAAAACGTTGTACTTTTTTAAAACACTTTTAAGATAGGCCCTGTTGTTACCTCATATCCCAGTGATAATGCCTTGCATTACGCCTGAGAAGAAAACACTTCAACTTGCTCAACTTACCCCAAGGCAAACATTTTGACTATATTAGCCCACACAGCTACAAGGATGCACTTTCATCCTAGGTTTAGGACCTCATATTGAAGCTTATAGAGACCTCAACAGATGTATAGAACAATCTTAAAATTATCTACTTTAGTTTAGATACAAGCATTATGAAACCTCTAACACAATAAATTCATCGTTTTTTTGGACCAAACCTGCTTACCACTTTTTCCATGTGGTTTTTGCTTCACAGACATCATGTATGGTTCCCTAGAAACAAGGATGGCTCAACTTACCCCTCTGGCTCAACTTACCCCACTCTCCCCTAGGTTTTATGTACTGCCAGTCACCCCTGACATGTAAATAAATAGGATGTTTGACTGACTGACTCTCCCTTTTTATTCTGTAACGAATTATTCTGATCCCCTATTCCTCATATGGTCAGGGTCTGGCCATAGCCTGAAATCCTCCTCATATTTGAATTATTTTTTTATGTAACTTTTATTTTTACTAGGCAAGCCAGTTAAGACCAAATTCTTATTTACGATGACGGCATACCCCGGCCAAACCCGGACGACGCTGGGCCAATTGTGCGCCGACCTATGGGACTCCCAACCACGGCCGGATTGTGATACAGCCTGGAATTGAACCGTATGGTAAGGGTCTGGCCATAGCCTGACATTCTGATCACTTTCATCTGTGTATGTGACAGTTCACTGGACATGAAAGTTAATGTGGTCAGTATCGGTCAGTTTTGGTCACGCAGGACATGACCATCATCAGGCAATGAATGGAGCAGTGATGTCTAGACTGAGCAGTGAGACACGGGGCAGGGCAAAGTGCATGCATCATCCTTAAATTCCCACAAGAGGGCGGTGTGAGTCCAAAACTCTGTAGGCTAGTGCAGTGGTTCCCAACCTTTTTCGGTTACTGTACCACCAACTTGCTCTAACCGGAGTACCCCTGAAGTACCCCCTCATGTGCATTTGGTATCATGAGTCATGAGTCTTCTCAAGTACCCCCTGTACCCCTCTGTGGATAGGCCAATTACCCCCAGGGGTCCTAGTACCCCTGGGTGGGAACCTTTGGGCTAGTGCATAGATACCTCAGCTATTCCAAATATATAACATTGTCATTGTGATGGAGCTCATGCAAATATGGTAAGAAATATGAATGGCATTCTGGAAAATAATCGAATGTCGCCTGTAAGACTATTATCTCCATCATATGATGGGACAAAACTGACATTATTTATTACAATTTGACAGAGCAGAACAATATGTGTTTGGTCTAGTGCAGGGGTAGGCAACCCTGGTCCTGGAGGGCCACAGCCACTTCATGTTTTTGATTGAACCAACCTGGAAAACCAGGGGTGTTGAATTTAGGCAACCAATTGAACTGATCAATTAGCTCAGTTGTTCAGGTGTGGTGCCTAGTTGGAACAAAATCCTGCAGTACCTTGCGGCACTCCAGGAACAGGGTTGCCTACCCTTGGTCTAGTGGTTACTACCACGGTAGCCTGACTGATGCGACCCACGTGACTCACAGCGCAGGGAGAGCTGTGACAAACTGGTCTGGAAAGGAGGCCAATATTAGAACAGACATTGTGGGAAGGGTTTGATTGTTTCTCTCAAATGTTTTTTTTTCCACTCAGGGTTCAGACCTCTCGTTTGGATTTGAAAATGGAAGGGGGCGGCGCTCGGGGGCTGAGTGTCAGAGGAGAGCCAACCAGTAAAAGCACAGCCCTCTTCATTTTTGTGCCGACAACATCAAAGAGACATTCCAGACAGTTTTTTTGTAATGGGGTAGATCAACTTTATTTAATATTGCAGATAGATTGTAACTTCCATCAATGTAATTGTCTGCATCACTTCCAATCCCCCATTTTTCCACCCGCAAATATATATATATATATATATACACATACATACACATATACAGTTGAAGTCGGAAGTTTACATACAGTGGGGAAAAAAAGTATTTAGTCAGCCACCAATTGTGCAAGTTCTCCCACTTAAAAAGATGAGAGAGGCCTGTCATTTTCATCATAGGTACACGTCAACTATGACAGACAAATTGAGAGAAAAAAATTCCAGAAAATCACATTGTAGGATTTTTAATGAATTTATTTGCAAATTATGGTGGAAAATAAGTATTTGGTCACCTACAAACAAGCAAGATTTCTGGCTCTCACAGACCTGTAACTTCTTATTTAAGAGGCTCCTCTGTCCTCCACTCGTTACCTGTATTCATGGCACCTGTTTGAACTTGTTATCAGTATAAAAGACACCTGTCCACAACCTCAAACAGTCACACTCCAAACTCCACTATGGCCAAGACCAAAGAGCTGTCAAAGGACACCAGAAACAAAATTGTAGACCTGCACCAGGCTGGGAAGACTGAATCTGCAATAGGTAAGCAGCTTGGTTTGAAGAAATCAACTGTGAGAGCAATTATTAGGAAATGGAAGACAAACAAGACCACTGATAATCTCCCTCGATCTGGGGCTCCACGCAAGATCTCACCCCGTGGGGTCAAAATGATCACAAGAACGGTGAGCAAAAATCCCAGAACCACACAGGGGGACCTAGTGAATGACCTGCAGAGAGCTGGGACCAAAGTAACAAAGCCTACCATCAGTAACACACTACGCCGCCAGGGACTCAAATCCTGCAGTGCCAGACGTGTCCCCCTGCTTAAGCCAGTACATGTCCAGGCCCGTCTGAAGTTTGCTAGAGTGCATTTGGATGATCCAGAAGAGGATTGGGAGAATGTCATATGGTCAGATGAAACCAAAATAGAACTTTTTGGTAAAAACTCAACTCGTCGTGTTTGGAGGACAAAGAATGCTGAGTTGCATCCAAAGAACACCATACCTACTGTGAAGAATGGGAGTGGAAACATCATGCTTTTGGGCTGTTTTTCTGCAAATGGACCAGGACGACTGATCCGTGTAAAGGAAAGAATGAATGGGGCCATGTATCGTGAGATTTTGAGTGAAAACCTCCTTCCATCAGCAAGGGCATTGAAGATGAAACGTGGCTGGGTCTTTCAGCATGACAATGATCCCAAACACACCGCCCAGGCAACGAAGGAGTGGCTTCGTAAGAAGCATTTCAAGGTCCTGGAGTGGCCTAGCCAGTCTCCAGATCTCAACCCCATTGAAAATCTTTGGAGGGAGTTGAAAGTCCGTGTTGCCCAGCGACATCCCCAAAACATCACTGCTCTAGAGGAGATCTGCATGGAGGAATGGGCCAAAATACCAGCAACAGTGTGTGAAAACCTTGTGAAGACTTACAGAAATCGTTTGACCTGTGTCATTGCCAACAAAGGGTATATAACAAAGTATTGAGAAACGTTTGTTATTGACCAATTACTTATTTTCCACCATAATTTGCAAATAAATTCATTAAAAATCCTACAATGTGATTTTCTTGATTTTTTTTTCTCATTTTGTCTGTCATAGTTGACGTGTACCTATGATGAAAATTACAGGCCTCTCTCATCTTTTTAAGTGGGAGAACTTGCACAAATGGTGACTGACTAAATACTTTTTTTCCCCACTGTACACCTTAGCCAAATACATATAAACTCAGTTTTTCACAATTCCTGACATTTAATCCTAGTAAAAATTCACTGTCTTAGGTCAGTTAGGATCACCACTTCATTTTAAGAATGTGAAATGTCAGAATAATAGTAGAGAGAATGATTTATTTCAGCTTTTATTTCTTTCATCACATTCCCAGTGGGTCAGAAGTTTACATATACTAAATTAGTATTTGGTAGCATTGCCTTTAAATTGTTTAAATTGGGTCAAATGTTTCGGGTAGCCTTCCACAAGCTTCCCACAGTAAGTTGTGTGAATTTTGGCCCATTCCTCCTGACAGAGCTGGTGTAACTGAGTCAGGTTTGTAGGCATCCTTGCTCGCACACGCTTTTTCAGTTCTGCCCACAAATTTTCTATAGGATTGAGGTAAGGGCTTTGTGATGGCCACTCCAATACCTTGACTTTGTTGTCCTTAAGCCATTTTGCCACAACTTTGGAAGTATGCTTGGGGTCATTGTCCATTTGGAAGACCCATTTGTGACCAAGCTTTAACTTCCTGACTGATGTCTTGAGATGTTGCTTCAATATATCCACATAATTTTCCTTCCTCATGATGCCATCTATTTTGTGAAGTGCACCAGTCCCTCCTGCAGCAAAGCACCCCCACAGCATGATGCTGCCACCCCCGTGCTTCACGGTTGGGATGGTGTTCTTCGGCTTGCAAGCACCCCCCTTTTTCCTCCAAACATAACGATGGTCATTATGGCCAAACATATCTATTTTTGTTTCATCAGACCAGAGGACATTTCTCCAAAAAGTACGATCTTTGTCCCCATGTGCAGTTGCAAAGGCTAAGGTGTATGTAAACTTCTGACTTCAACTGTATATATACACACACACATCCTTTTTTAAAATATATTTTCCTTTATTACGTTCCAACCCCACCACCCCTCCCCTAATTGGAGTAAACTAGTGAGCAACAACGCTTAGGCCTCTACTTCCAGCTTATACATACTATATATACATTTTATGGACACAGTCAATTTTACAATAGTTCCATTTTGTTTGTTTTTACTCCTGAACTTCCTCAACCTCTCCGATCATTTTCATGATGTCCATCCGGTTTGCTTCTATATGCCATATCTTTTAAACTGTGCTCTTTCACAAAAGTTATTAACCTATAACCTATATACTTATTATGGACACAGTATTTTTTTACATTAGTTATCTTGTTGTTATTAGTTGTTATTAGTCCCAACCTTCAACTCCATTCAAACCCTCCCATCTATCTCTTAACACCATCCATATTGGATTTCTATTTGCCATATATTTTTCAACTGTACTGTGATGTTTCACAAAAGTTCTGAAACTTTCTATTCTCGTTGTTTCTACAGATTGTAAATTGAAAATAAACATTTTTGCTAAAAGTATTATTATATTATTGATCGATTGACTGACTTTTCAGATCACCCAGTAGTGCTATCTGCAGGGTTAGCTCCAGGTAAATATTGCAATCCTTTAGCCATTCCTGGACCTGTGACCGAAAACAAGCTACAAATGGACAGTACCAAAACAAATGATCTAATGATTCTGTCTCTTCGCAAGCAAAATCTGCAGAGCTGGGAAGATTGTATCCCCCATATAAATAACATTCTATTGGTTGCAAGAATTTTGTATAATAATTTTAATAGAAAAATTATACGTTTTGAATCCGGCGTCGTTTTGCGTATCAGTTCATAAACACTATGCCATGGAATCGGTACGTCAAAAATCTCTTCCCAACTATTTTGCAATCTATATGGGATGGCTGTCAATCCTTTGTTCCTTAAATGAAACTGATATACTTTTTTATTTATCAAAGTTTTCCTTAACCAATTATGTTCTTTAATGCAAGGCTGACAGACAAGTTCCTTACTTTCTCCTCCTTCCACTTTCCTCTTCCATTTTTGCGGTAATGTTGCAATTATTTGGTTGTAATTTTGGGTAGAGCAGACATTTCCATATGTTTTTGTTAGCTGCATGTGCGACGTAACTCCACCAGTCCTACCTATGATATCACCTTTTTTAAACATTTTTTATCAATTAGTATTTGAGTTTAACCACAATATTTGTTGCATTATTTGTTCTGTCATTTCTGGAGGATTCAATTGAAATTGCAACCAACTTTATATGGCTTGTTTTAGAAATAGTGATATTTGGGAGATGATTTCCTTTCGAGAGTTAGGTGTTAGCCAGACTAAGTGCCACTGACACCGGCCTATAAGAATATCACAATTGACGAGGGTTCGAGTCCAAAACACTGCCCTTGAGATTTGCACTCCTCCCACTTCTCACCGTAGCCATTCAATAAAACCACAATAAATACACACAAAAAACCATTTAGATGTTTAAGGTTGTTGGATTACTTTTCGCCTGGATTCATGCATGCATCACAGGAGGTTAGTGGCACCTTAATTGGAGAGGATGGGCTCGACTGTATGTATGCATCACAGGAGGTTAGTGGCACCTTAATTGGGGAGGATGGGCTCGTGGTAATTGCTGGAGCAGAATGCTATCAAATACATCAAACTGAGAAATGGCTGATACCATTCTCTCTATTCCACACATTATTATTATGAACCATCCTCCCCTCAGCAGCCTCCTGTGGTCAGTGGTGTAGTTTCACGGGGCCCCAACGTAAGGTCTGGAAAAATATTTGTCTGATTTTTGTTTTGCCATGGGGCAGAGAGTAAAATGCGCAGTTTTATAGCTAATCTCGTGCCATTTTACACATTTTGCCATGAGGAGAAAATGTTTTTGTTTTAGAGCTCAGGGAGACGGGACAATCTAAACCTTTTTTCCACAAATAATTTATATTCTACGGAAAGTATTTAGACCCCTTGACTTTTTCCACATTTTGTTAGGTTACAGCCTTATTCTAAAATTTAGTAAATTGTTTTTTCCCCTTGTCAATCTACACTCAATACCCCATAATGACAAAGCAAAAACAGGTTGCTATTTTTTTTTTTTTTTTAAACTGAGATATCACATTTACATAAGTATTCAGACCCTTTACTTAGTACTTTGTTGAAGCCCCTTTCGCAGCGATTACAGCCTTGAATCTTATTGGGTATGACGCTACAAGCTTTGCAGACCTGTTTTTGGGGAGTTTCTCCCATTCTTCTCTGCAGATCCTCTCAAGATCTGTCAGGTTGGATGGGGAGCGTTGCTGCACAGCTATTTTCAGGTCTCTCCAAAGATGTTAAATCGGGTTCAAGACCGGGTTCTGGCTGGGCCACTCAAGGACATTCAGAGACTTGTCCCGAAACCACTCCTGCATTGTCTTGGCTGTGTGCTTAGGGTCGTTGTCCTGTTGGAGTGTGAACCTTCACCCCAGTCTGAGGTCCTGGAGCAGGATTTCATCAAGGATCTTTCTGTACTTTGCTCCGTTCATCTTTCCCTCGATTCTGACTAGTCTCCCAGTCCCTGCCGTTGAAAAACATCCCCACAGCATGATGCTGCCACCACCATGCTTCACCATAGGGATGGTGCCAGGTTTCCTCCAGACGTGACGCTTGGCATTCAGGCCAAAGAGTTCAATCTTGGTTTCATCAGACCAGAGAATCTTGTTTCTCATGGTCTGAGAGTCTTTAGGTGCCTTTTGGCAAACTCCAAGTTGGCTGTCATGTGCCTTTTACTGAGGAGTGGCTTCCGTCTGGCCACTCTACCATAAAGGCCTGATTGGTTGAGTGCTGCAGAGATGGTTGTCGTTCTGGAAGATACTCCCATCTCCACAGAAGAACTCTGGAGCTCTGTCAGGGTGACCATCTGGTTCTTGGTCACCTCCCTGACCAAGGCCCTTCTCCCTGATTGCTCAGTTAGGCCGGGCAGCCAGCTCTAGGAAGAGTCTTGGTGGTTCCAAACTTCTTCCATTTAAGAATGATGGAGGCCACTGTGATCTTGGGGAACTTCAATGCTGCAGAACTTTTTTGGTAGCCTTCCCCAGATCTGTGCCTTGATACAATCCTGTCTCGGCACTCTGCAGGCAATTCCTTCGACCTCATGGCTTGGTTTTTGCTCTGACATGCACTGTCAACTGTGGGACCTTATATAGACAGGTGTGTGCCTTCCCAAATCATGTCCAATCAATTTAATTTACCACAGGTGGACTCCAATCAAGTTGTAGAAACATCTCAAGGATGATCAATGGAAACAGGATGCATCCGAGCTCAATTTCAAAGTCTCATAGAAAAGGGTCTGAATACTTATGTAAAGGTATTTCTTTATTATTTGTAATACATTTGTAAACATTTAAAAAACCTGTTTTCGCTTTTCATTATGGGGTATTGTGTGTAGATTGATGAGGATTTTTTATTTATTTCATCCATTTAAGAATAAGGCTGTAACGTAACAAAATGTGGAAAAAGGGAAGGGGTCTGAGTACTTTCCGAATGCACTGTAGGCTCAAGCAGGGTTGATTTTATTTGGCCTCCCAAGTTTTCTGATCAGAAAAAAATATTATAAAACGGTACTTGCCTGCTACCCAAATTATTGTGCTGAACTCTGAAATCACCCTATAGCACGGGAGGGGGGCATTAAAGACTAAAAACACCAGCAAATCAAGTGATTTTAATTTGGGAAATATGTTCCAACGTATTCCCACACATAAGATATATATGTGATCATATAGAAATGGAAGCAAGGTCTGAAATTATTATGTTTTAGTCAAATATGATATATGTTTGGGCTTCTTGAGGCCAATTTGCAGTCTACAAATTATTAGTAATTATGTTCCGACACCCTGACAATCCACTCAAGAAAAATAGGCCCGCGGCTGAATGTAGTTGATGATCCCTGGACTACAGTCATTGATAAACGTAGGCCTCTTTACAGTGAGGGTCCGTGGCATTGACTGTAAAGGGTCCGTGGTTACAGCTAGGGGGAGGCGTTGTACTCTACAATGTTCAAAACCAGGACGCGCTGGATAGAAAAAGTATTGCACCCAAAGCGCGAAGTGTAGTCAGTCACAGAGAACACCGATCCTCTGCCCAAGCGTTGCTGACGTATGCCAAATCTTACAACACCTGGATAGGTATTTTAAGTATCAACTAACCACATCATATATTATAGCAATGTGTCAGTCGATGATGTGGCACGCAACCATTGGTTGAAGCATGTAACGTCTGCGCAGGGGAACGCGACCCAAGTCTCAACGTCCCTGACCACCCGTGAACTCCGTGCCAAAAACAATTCCTGGATTCGGAAACGGACCAGGAAAAGGAAAATTTGCAGTTTAAATGGTTATTCTGTGAATTTGTTTTATCGTTTCAGAGGTGTGTCTCTTTGAAACATTGGAGACTAGCTGTGAGGTTTAAAGTCCCGACCGAAAGAGACAGTTTTCCCTCTCCTCTGCACGCGTCCTTTGCCATGGCTTTGACAACCTGTACCAGATTTACCGACGAGTATAATCTCTACGAAGAGCTGGGGAAGTAAGTATTACAATGTTTTTGTTATTTCTCTCCAACACATCTGCATTGGATTATGTTTAGCTACTGCCGCTCTAAACGAGGGGTTATTCTTGATTACCTGTTACCTGTGTGTGGTGCACAGAAACCGTACCCGTTGTATTCAAACCGTACATTTGGTCTTCGAATGAATATTTCCAAACTTGTCCTTTCCAAAGGCGTCGTTGCGTTTGTTTGGATATCTTTACTGAATGTTTACGTAGGATTTCAATCGCTCTTGACATTATTTTCGTCTAACAAATCACTGCCCTTTCAGTGGAAAAACAACTGTGTTAGGGCGTTAATTTCCTAGTGGTGCGCTGTCGTAAATGGTAGTGTAAGTTTATGGAGAAATCCCTTATTTTCCCAGCTGTGATGTCATTCCCTGCTCACAGCAAAATGAAATTGACATAAATGTGACCTATTGATCCACTGATTGTTATTGCCGAGCGAGCAGCGCACATGCCATTCCGAAATATGCTATTCTTGGATCTATTTATAATCAAACAAAATAAAAATTGCCATCGTTTTTAGCAACAATGTAAACGCATCAATATGAATTATAGGTTTTAAATGCATAGTAGAGCGAAAGGTTACCGCGTTAAATTTTTTAAAAAGCAGCCTTATCCCTGGGTGACCGAGAAGAATCCCTTGGCATTATTTTACCAGCAAAGCAAGGCGGCTTTGTGGGGTTGGAGACAATTAGGTCACTTGGCTTAGGCGGTCTTCAGCGCTTTTACCAGCGCGAGGCTCCATCTTCTAGCCTAGGCCACAGCCGTCCCCATCTGAGCTTGACTACAGAAACTTGAATGAATGTGTACACCACTGAAGCAAAGAAACGAAATATAGATGCATGCTTTCAATGTATCCCTCTTTCTTTGGCTTTGTATGCAGCAGGTAATATACAGCAATTAGGTTTGGTAATCAACCTCTCCATATGTATTCATGTCCCCCATGTGCTCTAGCTAGTAGGCTGTTATAGAGAGAAATAGTAATCGTGTAAATATGGGTATCTGCAACCCAATATGGCGAGTGGTTGTATGGAAAGCGAATCAGCTAATTCGGCAGATTTGTTGACACTCAAGAACGTTTTGTATGGCTGATTGGGCTCCACCACAAGTAGATAAGCCGCTGACCAGTGTTGTATCCGCCTGCCTGCCGACTTGCTTCCTACTGGGTATCATGGTCGTGTTATTTGTGTAAAACTAACAGGTAAATATGACTCATCATCTGGCTTAAAAACAGAAGTCCAAACTCTTGTGGTATGGTAGCTGCGTGGTAAGAAACAGAAGAAGAAGAAAAACACTGCTCAATCAAAACCGTCTAATATAAAGCAGAGTGCTTTCGACACGCCCACTCCTTTCGACACGCCCACTCCTTTCGACACGCCCACTCCTTTCGACACGCCCACTCCTTTCGACACGCCCACTCCTTTCCACACGGCCACCACTTTTCTTCATAATTCATAAAGGTCATGTTAACTGACTGCTATTATCTCATAGAACAAAAGGTATAAGATCTCCTAAGCCTGTGTTAACCTCAGACCTTATTTTCGACGTTTATTCCAAAACCCTATTCGTTCTCCATTAATTTTTCCCATAGGAATGGCTGAACAAACCAGAAGTAACTTATTTCTGGGTTTTAGGACTAGAAGCTGGCTAGCTCTCTTAACCTCTTATCTTGCCATATAGAGCTCGCCAGCTTGTAGTCCTAAAACCCGAAAATGATCAAATTCGCCATCGTTGTCTTACGACACCACAGATAGCTCGAACCAGTCATGACTATTCAACAAAACAATACATAATTTTCAAGTTTCTTTTCAACACATTTCTTAGTTACATGATTGTATAACTAGCAAAGGAGTTTTGAAGTTGAGGGTGCAGTATTTATGAAGTTTTTCAATGAGGACGAAAACTGGCGTAGTTCAGCTAGCCAGCTAGTTTAGTCAGGGAAAACCAGGGAAAACAAACCCGGGACAGGATATAGCTGGGCGCATATGAATCCAGAAAATGAATGGTGAAGTCTCTTCCGGACACGGTAGATTCCTCCTCACCACTCTGTGGAGAAAGGAAATGGTTTTGGGATAGAACAAAACGTATCAGATCTCCTATACCTGTGTTTACCAGACCTTATTTTCGTCATTTATTCAAAAAAACATCAAAAAACGAACCATGGCGGAATTAGTGCCTACAAAAAGACGCCATTACTGTTGCTCTCTATATCAGTTGATTGTCTACTCATCACCATCTTTGTGTTTCCTAAAGGGGAGCTTTCTCCATAGTGAAAAGATGTATGAGGATCTCCAGCGGACAGGAGTATGCTGCCAAAATCATCAACACTAAGAAGCTATCTGCCAGGGGTAGGTGTCTTTACCTTGTCTTTGCAGTTTCTGTTGAAAGCAACTAAATACCCCAACTCCCTGTCAAAAGATTCCAGTTAGAAACAAAAAGGTGGTGGTTATACGTTTTTACCTGCCGTTTATCTTCACATTACATGGCAGGTAGCTTAGTGGTTAAGAGCGTTGTGCCAGTAACCGAAAGGTCGCTGGTTCTAATCCCCGAGCCGACTAGGTGAAAAAACTGCCGATGTGCCCTTGAGCAAGGCACTTAACCCTAATTGCTCTTGTAAGTCACTCTGGATAAGAGCGTCTGCTAAATGACTAAAATTTTAAAATGTAATGGAAATTACATTGGTATGCAGTTCACAGGAGGCTGCTGAGGGGAGAACGAACGGCTCATAATAATGGCCGAAACGGCGCGAATGGAATCAATCAATCAATCAATTTTATTTTATATAGCCCTTCTTACATCAGCTAATATCTCGAAGTGCTGTACAGAAACCCAGCCTAAAACCCCAAACAGCTAGTAATGCAGGTGTAGAAGCACGGTGGCTAGGAAAAACTCCCTAGAAAGGCGAAAACCTAGGAAGAAACCTAGAGAGGAACCAGGCTATGAGGGGTGGCCAGTCCTCTTCTGGCTGTGCCGGGTGAAGATTATAACAGAACCATGCCAAGATGTTCAAAAATGTTCATAAGTGACAAGCATGGTCAAATAATAATCAGGAATAAATCTCAGTTGGCTTTTCATAGCCGATCATTAAGAGTTGAAAACAGCAGGTCTGGGACAGGTAGGGGTTCCATAACCGCAGGCAGAACAGTTGAAACTGGAATAGCAGCAAGGCCAGGCGGACTGGGGACAGCAAGGAGTCACCACGGCCGGTAGTCCCGACGTATGGTCCTAGGGCTCAGGTCTCTCAGTTGGCTTTTCATAGCCGATCATTAAGAGTTGAAAACAGCAGGTCTGGGACAGGTAGGGGTTTCGAACCGCAGGCAGAACAGTTGAAACTGGAATAGCAGCAAGGCCAGGCGGACTGGGGACAGCAAGGTGTCATCATGCCCGGTAGTCCTGACGTATGGTCCTAGGGCTCAGGTTCTCAGAGAGAAAGAGAGAACGAGAGAATTAGAGAGAGCATACTTAAATTCACACAGGACACTGGATAAGACAGGAGAAGTACTCCAGGTATAACCAACTAACCCCAGCCCCCCGACACATAAACTACTGCAGCATAAATACTGGAGGCTGAGACAGGAGCGGTCCGGAGACACTGTGGCCCCATCCGAAGAAACCCCCGGACAGGGCCAAACAGGAAGGATATAACCCCACCCACTCTGGAATGGCATCAAACACCTGGAAACCATCTGTTTTGATGTATTTGATACCATTCCACTGATTCCGCTCCAGTCACGAGCCCGTTCTCCCCAATTAAGGTGATGCAGTTGGAGGTTGGGAGCACCCATTGTTTTGACATATGTCAGTAAATACCTGGTAAAATGACGTTACCCAGAGGAATTCTGTAGGTGGTTCTGGTTTGTGTTGCAACGCTGAGCTGTCACATGTCTTAAAGGTCTACCAGACAGTGAGAAGTGTGACAGTGGTAAGGCAGAAAACGTCTGGGTAAGTCTCGCTCAGGGTTATGTCCAACTGTCTTTACAGTTCTTATTTTATATCCTTAGTACCCATTATGGCGAGGGATGAAAACCTTGCTTGGTGTTATGACTCTCATACTGGTATGTTAACCTGCTTTGATTTCTGACATGAGTCACAGTGTAGCCTTCTGTGTCACAACCCCAGTCACTATGGGATAACTGAAGGGAAACTGCCAGTGGGAGAACTAGAGATGCATTCTTCATGACCTTTGTGTCTGTATCCTGGTGCTACTATAGAAAGTCTTGCCTTTGTAGAATGGACCTCCTGTCCAGGAAGTAGCGCAATTCTTTTATTCTCTCTCTCCTTCTTTCTGAAGCAGCTGTGGGGAGCGGGTTGGTGGGTGCGTGGGCTGGGGCTCCCGCTGGTGAATGGCACTGCTGATTGATCCGTCCATATGCCTTAATGGGCTGCAGACAGACACGCACATGCACGCACATTTACACACATAGACAGACAAGTAAGGACTAAGAGACAGGAGGGAGGGATGATTAGGACTAAGAGACGGGGGGGGTGGATGATTAGGACTAAGACACAGGAGGGAGGGGTGATTAGGACTAAGACACAGGAGGGAGGGGTGATTAGGACTAAGACACAGGAGGGAGGGGTGATTAGGACTAAGAGACAGGAGGGGTGGATGATTAGGACTAAGAGACAGGAGGGAGGGGTGATTAGGACTAAGAGACAGGAGGGAGGGATGATTAGGACTAAGACACAGGAGGGAGGGGTGATTAGGACTAAGAGACAGGAGGGAGGGATGATTAGGACTAAGAGACAGGAGGGAGGGGTGATTAGGACTAAGAGACAGGAGGGAGGGATGATTAGGACTAAGACACAGGAGGGAGGGGTGATTAGGACTAAGAGACGGGAGGGGTGGATGATTAGGACTAAGAGACAGGAGGGAGGGATGATTAGGACTAAGACACAGGAGGGAGGGGTGATTAGGACTAAGAGACGGGAGGGGTGGATGATTAGGACTAAGACACAGGAGGGAGGGGTGATTAGGACTAAGAGACGGGAGGGGTGGATGATTAGGACTAAGACACAGGAGGGAGGGGTGATTAGGACTAAGACACAGGAGGGAGGGGTGATTAGGACTAAGACACAGGAGGGATGGGGTGATTAGGACTAAGACACAGGAGGGATGGGGTGATTAGGACTAAGACACAGGAGGGGTGGATGATTAGGACTAAGACACAGGAGGGAGGGGTGATTAGGACTAAGAGACAGGAGGGGTGGATGATTAGGACTAAGAGACAGGAGGGAGGGGTGATTAGGACTAAGAGACAGGAGGGATGGATGATTAGGACTAAGAGACAGGAGGGAGGGGTGATTAGGACTAAGACACAGGAGGGAGGGGTGATTAGGACTAAGAGACAGGAGGGATGGGTGATTAGGACTAAGACACAGGAGGGAGGGGTGATTAGGACTAAGACACAGGAGGGAGGGGTGATTAGGACTAAGAGACAGGAGGGAGGGGTGATTAGGACTAAGACACAGGAGGGAGGGGTGATTAGGACTAAGACACAGGAGGGAGGGATGATTAGGACTAAGAGACAGGAGGGAGGGGTGATTAGGACTAAGACACAGGAGGGAGGGGTGATTAGGACTAAGAGACAGGAGGGAGGGGTGATTAGGACTAAGAGACAGGAGGGAGGGGTGATTAGGACTAAGAGACAGGAATGTAATTGTATCACAGACAGGAGCTATGTCTAGAACAGAACATGAATAAAATGAGAGAGAGAGAGAATAGGGCTGGAGTGAGGAGGTGGTGCCCTATTCTTTACACAATCCCCTTTATGGTACAGAGAGAAGATTAGATTGCTGAACTGTTGAATAGAGGGAGGCCCAGAGAGGATTGAGGAGAAGTGTATTGGGGTTTTTCCATTATTGATCCCATTCTAGGATTGGCTTGACTGATTGGCTCCACTGAGCCACGCCCACCCTGAGAGAAGATGAAGAGAGATGGAGAATGTGAGGCAAAAAGAGACGGGGAGACAGGGGGAGTGAAAAAATACATTTGAACGGGAGGAGCGAAAGGTGGGTAGAGGTGAGTTGGTGAGCAAGATTTTGTTAGAGACGGGGAGACAGAGACGGAGAAATGGGATGAATTGGAGAGACTGATGGAGAGGGAGAGAGAGTGGGGCGAGATGAGGAGGAGAGAGATGGATGTGAGGAGAGATGGGGAAAGAATAGTGCTAGCGGAGCGATCACATCTCTCCCGTCCTCAGCTGAAGGTCATCTTACAGGAGGGAAACCCCAGATCTGCTGTCTGTGCCAGTCAGTACCAGGGCCACGACTGGAGGAACCTACTAAATAGACAGGGGATCTTAACTCTTACAGGTTATGTGGCGATAAACCAAGGCAGTATATTTAAGATGTTAATCTAGGACCAGCCTTTTTAAATCTTACCCTTTCCTCAAAGAAGTAGAGTAATATATATATAATTGATTGGATTTATATAGCACTTTACTCAAAGCACTTTACATAGTAGGGGGAAACTCACCTCATCCACCAGCAATGTGTAGCACCCACCTGGGAAATGCACAGCAAACATTTTTGTGCCTGGACGCTCACCACACATCAGCTATCGAGGTGAGGAGTGATACAGTATATGCCAATTAGGAAAGAGGAATTATTAGGTGTCCATGATGGAATGGGGCCAGGTTGGGGATTTTGCCATGACACCAGGGTTAACACCCCTACTCTTACGATAAGTACCAATGGGATTTTTAATGAGCACAGAGAGTCAGGACACCCATTTAACCTCCCATCAGAAAGACAGCACCCTACACAGGGCAATGTCCCCTTCACTGCCCTGGGGATCTTAGACCAGAGGGAAGACTGCCCCCTACTGGCCATCCAACACCACTTCCAGCAGCATCTGGTATCTCATCCAGGGACCGGCCCTGTTCAGCTTCAGAGGCAAGTCAGCAGTGGGATGCTGGGTGGTATACTGCTGGCAACCTGTAGATGGTGGTTTATCAATTGGGTGAGCTTTATCTATACCCCTATATGGTGTTATCAAAGCCTTATCAAAGCACAGAGAAATGTGGACACAGTGGATCGGTTTTTGGTTCACTGTATTGATTTAGTTAGATCGTGTTATCAAATCAGTGTGTACCTGTTATCAAATCAGTCTGTCCCTATATTTAATTGTGTGTGTCTGTCCCTTTCTCTGTGAACCACCACGAGCAGCGCACTGATCTAATAACAGCCGTCTTACTTTATGTTTGAGGGAATGAGTTACAGTTCGGACATTCAAGGTTACTCCTCCTTGCACTGGGGATTCCCAAAGTGGGGCATGCGACTTCTGATGGACGGAGGATAAATTCAGAGGCTCGTGCGATAGTGAGACTCCTTAGGGAATAGTCCCTCTCTAATAACCCACACTCCTTTTGGCTCGCCGTGTGGAGGTGTGTTGAAGGTACAGACCTATTTTCCTCACACACTTGTGTCAATGCATGGGCTTTGGGAGTGTTTTTGACTTGTTGCACTTCTCCTTGTCTCTCATTTGGTGATTTCCCACTTCTATAAATTGGTTAGTATTTAGCATGTATAGGTTTTTGTGCCGCTTGCTTTGTGGTTAGATGAGGAAGTATCCGTTTTTTAAGCCAACTCAATGTCATAAGTTTGTGCATATCCTACTAGGCTCTGTCAGGCTCATTCTCTGCTAATGAGAGGGGTGTAGACCCACCCTAAGACGTGATTGGTTGATTAGCAAACCAGGCCGGAGCGGGTTAAACCCCCCCTGGTCCATCAGATAGGGTCTGGAGCCTGGATTTGTTTCCTAATGCCAGGGGCTCACTGGGAGATTTACAGATCGTTCTACTGATGCCACACATGAAAGAAGGGATAGAGGGAGAAAGAGAAGGTATGTATGTATGTGATGAGTGACATGGTTGGGCTGTCATCTCATCCTCCAGCGTGTTCTCCTGGAGAACCCCCTCTCCACACACACACACACACACTAAATAAATAAAAGTCACCCTGCCCTGTGCTGTGGCTCATCCTTTGATCTGGCCTGTCCAATATGGCTGACCTTGGTGTCTGGGAATGTTCACACCAGCATGAATACAGATGACTCAATCACCCCAAAGCTCTGTCTAATATGTGGATCTGGGGCACTCACTATGCTGTGAGGTTCCCCAAGGTGTGAGGGATCACTCCGTTCCATGTCTGTATACCTCCTGTGAGGTATTTAAGCATGTCTCTCTTTTTCTCCTACTCATCTCTCTCTCACTTTCTTCTCTGTCGTCTCTCTCGGTCTCGGTCTCTCTCGCTCTCGGTCTCTCTCGCGCTACTCTGTCACTGTCTCCGTCTCGCTCTCTCCTCTCTTCTCTGTCTATTGCTCTCCTCTCTCTCTCGCTCTCCTCTCTCTCTTGTTCTCCTCTGTCGTCTCTCTCTCTCCGTCTCTCTCTCTCGCTCTCTGTTTCTGTCTCTCTTGCTCTCTTCTGTCTGTCCCTCTCTCACGGCCGGAGGGTTGAGTCACAAACAGTGTTTGTTTAAAAAAAATCTCCTGTAAATCTGTATTTGTGTAAGAGCAAAGTCCTCAGTCCATTTAACCCTCATATTCCATAAGTGGGAATAAGTGTGTGTAGCTCACTGCTTTACATGACAGAGCCAATCAGCACACGCATTGGGTATTTTACTGAGCTAAAACATTCCCAGAGCCAATCAGTACACGCACAGAGCATTTCTAGAACATCAGAGGAACAAAAGAAAAGCTGCAACGATTTGGTATGGTGTCAGGAGAACATTACCTGTGTGTGTGTGTGTATTTATTTGCATCCACCCCAGGGCCCCCCCCCCCTCCCGACTGAGCATTGCACGCCTGCACGGGCAGGCTAAAAATATCTCATTAGAAAACAGAGAAAGGAAGGGAGGGAGGGAGAGGGGAGGAAGAGCTGGAGAGAGGGAGACAGTTGACTGACACGATCAGAATGAGCAAAATAGTAATGGATCCTTAGAAAAGCTATTTTATATTTGGCTGCTCAATGAATCAATGAATCAATGAATGACCGAATCAATCAATCAAATGTCTTTATAGGCCTGTATTTTGGCCTTCATTTGTAGCCTGAATTGGGTTGCATCAACGAATCGCTAAATATATTCCAGGTTCTTGTTATTTTTACTCCATTTCTACCGAACGGTGACAAGAACAGTTGTAGGGGGAGATGGGAGACACCAGAACAGCATGAATGATGCATGATGAGAGGAGCGCACCACGCCTTGGCCAAATGTGCATCGGAACATGTTATTAGCCGGCGTGTCGATGGAAATTGCTTAAACAAACCTAAGAAAATCACAGAGATGGAATCTGGTCTCATCCCTGGGTTGGCGTATCATTGGCGTGGAGGATGGGTTTCAACCACTCTCTCCTGTGCTTTCAGGAAAGAAAATAGTTCTCTACTGTCCGTGATTGTCATGAAATCCAGATGTTTTGTCTTTAAATCTGTTTTTTTGACGTGGCAGATCTTTGATTTACTGTTTCGTCATTTAAATGCTTTGTTTGGCACCAAGGGGATGGACAAGTTATCGATTACTTGAATCTAAAGAGGAAGCCGTCATCAATATTAATTAGTTACCAGTGTCTCTTCTCACTGTGAATGATAACCGTGATGGATATCTGTGGATTATGCGTCCCTCAATACACACACAAACACACAAACAAGCGCTTGTTTCCCAGCGCTAAACACATCAGTCTATCGCATATCCTCTGTCACATCACCGCTAATACTAAAACACAGAAACACTGATCAGGTGTCAGAGCTAGCGAGGGATTTAGTTTCTAAAATCTTTCACTCGTTTTTGTACTTTCTTTCTCTCCTTTGCCCGTTTTCCAGTTGACTAAAACAGCCCTGTTTTCGTCCAATTTTTCTGTGTGTGTGTGCGTGCTCTGTTTATTTTCAGACCTGACGTGAACTCCCCAAGGAGCGCTACACTAGCTAGCTCCACCGCCGTACCACTACAGCACAGCCAGGCGTAGAAGCACTCCTCATATAATATACAGAGACAGAATGACAATCCACTAAAAACAGCTGAAATCAAAGTTGATTCAGAATTCCTGTATGTTCTGTGGTTTTTCCAATTCCTGTTTTTTTACCAGAGGGGGTTTGGGGCGGAGGGATTTTCAGTTCATGAATGAATGCAAAATAATTCAGCTCGTACTGTGTGTAAGAGGTTTTGATTTGCGTTTGTGTAAACACACACCAATACGAACACACACACACACACACACGTTGTGTATCACATCGAACCGAACCCCAGATCCAATCTACGTAATCAAAGCCTGTCGTCCCTGATGAATCTGCGTCTATTTCCACCGGTGGAGGGATAAATGTGAGCTTTCCCGGGGCTTCAGTCTAAATCCTCATTTAGCCAAGTAGGCCAGTAGGTGGAGTCAAGGGGGACGGGGTCTCCCTTAATTAGAGCCTCTTTGTCTGGGAGAGGGATGAGGGACAGAGGTGGTGCTCCACAGGAGCCCAGAGGTGCTCTCCCACTCTTAATGAACGATGGCACCCTTCACCGGGCCTTCTATGGTTATGTCTGTTTTCCTCTCACTGTCATTTTCTCTCACGCTCTCTCTGAGAGATCTAACGGGATGGAAACTTTCAAGGAAACATTATTTTTCATTACATTGACCTCTGACCCTTGGTGTCTTTTGCTGTCCTTAGGGCTGCTGGGAGAGAGGTTATATGTACATGTCTTCTGTGTTGAGGTGAGCACCAGGAAGTACCTATGGAAACGCACCGCAGTAATGAGACTCGTATAGATGGAATATGATATACATTGCGAATATTCCCTCTCGACACCAGTCCATGTCGTTCTTCCACAGCCTGCTAGACAGTCTCGCAGGTGTCAGGTGCTTTATTCTAGCTTATGTTCCAAGCCGAGACTGTCCAACACGCTCCCTAATACAAGCAGAACATATCCATTCTCCTTCACACCGCCGCCACCATAGAAAGCACTACCTTCCTCATCTGCATGAATGTGTTCATGGGGCTGTTATTCCAGCCGTCGATGGTGAGGTGGAAGGAGTTATCCCCAGCAGCACTGACCAGGCCATGCGTTTCTATTACACACCGCCAGGTACATGATGAGTGTCTGTGTGCGGAGGGCACATGGCCAGGCAGTCAGTGACCCCCCCTCCTTGCTGAGCAGGAAATTAGATGGCGTAGTTATGGACATGTGCAGAGTATAAATTAACATGAAGAATGACGTGCTGTAAAATCAATTTATAGAGGATATATGTTGCATGTTTTCCCTCCTAGATACTGTTTCTATCTCAGACGGTAACTTTTCTCATTTTTTACATTTTAGCAGACGCTCTTATCCAGAGCGATTAGCAGTAGTGAGTGTATACATTTTAATTGGTACTAGTCCCCTGTTGGAATCGAACCCACAACCCTGGCGTTGCAAGTGCCATGCTCTACCAACTGAGCCACACGGGACCATGGAGCTAACTTGAGTATAATGCCACTCCTTATAGCAATACTCAGCAGGAACTCTGTATCTGTCAAACCACACCGACACTCTCCTCACTGCATATATGCTTGTGTGTACATAGACTGTGGAGGAGCGATGGGGCACCTCCTAGATATGTTTATAAACCGTGGAGGAGCGACAAGGCACCTGTAGATATGTTTAGTAGATGAGTGCGTTTCCTCACGTGTATTGCTTACATAACCTACGTCTGATACCATTGTTATAACTCAAAGCTGTGATCGTTGTCACCGCCTCTTATGCTACACTACCACTCTACATTACCCCAATAGGAGACCATTTTGTATCTCTCATACGATGTCTGTTCTGTTCATCAGCCACATTGTCATGCCAGAGCTTTAACGAGCCGACAATCAGTTCCCCTCATACAAACTTCACGTCAATGTTCAGGCGATGTTCCATCAGTAATGACCCGTATGTGGTAGACCAGCCCTCTCGTGCTCTCCCTTGGTAATTAACCGCTCACACTGGGGCTAATTAAGGGGTTATAATGATGCATGACTCACACAGAGACCACAGACATAATGTAGCTGCAAAAGGCTACTCTTGGAGCGACAGAACAGTTTGTGACCAGTTGCTACTGTATGCGTACCCAGCCAACGCAGTGCCGGAGTGTCAGGGAAATGGAGAGCAGGCGGGATGCTGATGACTGCTTGTTCTCTCTCTCTCTCCATCTTGACTAGGTGTGAGAGGAGCTCTCTCTCCCTCCATCTTGACTAGGTGTCTGACTAGAGGAGCTCTCTCCATCTTGACTAGGTGTCTGACTAGAGGAGCTCTCTCCATCTTGACTAGGTGTCTGACTAGAGGAGCTCTCTCTCTCTCCATCTTGACTAGGTGTGAGAGGAGCTCTCTCTCTCTCCATCTTGACTAGGTGTGAGAGGAGCTCTCTCTCTATCTTGACTAGGTGTCTGACTAGAGGAGCTCTCTCTCCCTCCATCTTGACTAGGTGTGAGAGGAGCACTCTCTCCCTCCATCTTGACTAGGTGTGAGAGGAGCTCTCTCTCTCTCCATCTTGACTAGGTGTGAGAGGAGCTCTCTCTCTCCATCTTGACTAGGTGTGAGAGGAGCTCTCTCTCGCCATCTTGACTAGGTGTCTGACTAGAGGAGCTCTCTCTCCCTCCATCTTGACTAGGTGTCTGACTAGAGGAGCTCTCTCTCCCTCCATCTTGACTAGGTGTCTGACTAGAGGAGCTCTCTCTCTCTCTCCATCTTGACTAGGTGTCTGACTAGAGGAGCTCTCTCTCTCTCTCCATCTTGACTAGGTGTGAGAGGAGCTCTCTCTCTCTCCATCTTGACTAGGTGTCTGACTAGAGGAGCTCTCTCTCCCTCCATCTTGACTAGGTGTCTGACTAGAGGAGCTCTCTCTCCCTCCATCTTGACTAGGTGTCTGACTAGAGGAGCTCTCTCTCCCTCCATCTTGACTAGGTGTGAGACTAGAGGAGCTCCCTCCATCTTGACTAGGTGTCTGACTAGAGGAGCTCTCTCTCCCTCCATCTTGACTAGGTGTCTGACTAGAGCTCTCTCTCCCTCCATCTTGACTAGGTGTGAGAGGAGCTCTCTCTCTCCATCTTGACTAGGTGTGAGAGGAGCTCTCTCTCTCCATCTTGACTAGGTGTGAGAGGAGCTCTCTCTCGCCATCTTGAATAGGTGTCTGACTAGAGGAGCTCTCTCTCCCTCCATCTTGACTAGGTGTCTGACTAGAGGAGCTCTCTCTCCCTCCATCTTGACTAAGTGTCTGACTAGAGGAGCTCTCTCTCTCTCTCCATCTTGACTAGGTGTGAGAGGAGCTCTCTCTCTCTCCATCTTGACTAGGTGTGAGAGGAGCTCTCTCTCTCTCTATCTTGACTAGGTGTCTGACTAGAGGAGCTCTCTCTCCCTCCATCTTGACTAGGTGTGAGACTAGAGGAGCTCTCTCTCCCTCCATCTTGACTAGGTGTCTGACTAGAGGAGCTCTCTCTCCCTCCATCTTGACTAGGTGTGAGACTAGAGGAGCTCCCTCCATCTTGACTAGGTGTCTGACTAGAGGAGCTCTCTCTCCCTCCATCTTGACTAGGTGTCTGACTAGAGGAGCTCTCTCTCCCTCCATCTTGACTAGGTGTCTGACTAGAGGAGCTCTCTCTCCCTCCATCTTGACTAGGTGTGAGACTAGAGGAGCTCCCTCCATCTTGACTAGGTGTCTGACTAGAGGAGCTCTCTCCATCTTGACTAGGTGTCTGACTAGAGGAGCTCTCTCCATCTTGACTAGGTGTCTGACTAGAGGAGCTCTCTCCATCTTGACTAGGTGTCTGACTAGAGGAGCTCTCTCCATCTTGACTAGGTGTCTGACTAGAGGAGCTCTCTCTCTCTCTCCATCTTGACTAGGTGTCTGACTAGAGGAGCTCTCTCTCTCTCCATCTTGACTAGGTGTCTGACTAGAGGAGCTCTCTCTCCCTCCATCTTGACTAGGTGTTTGACTAGAGGAGCTCTCTCTCCCTCCATCTTGACTAGGTGTCTGACTAGAGGAGCTCTCTCTCCCTCCATCTTGACTAGGTGTCTGACTAGAGGAGCTCTCTCTCCCTCCATCTTGACTAGGTGTCTGACTAGAGGAGCTCTCTCTCCCTCCATCTTGACTAGGTGTGAGAGGAGCTCTCTCTCCCTCCATCTTGACTAGGTGTGAGAGGAGCTCTCTCTCCCTCCATCTTGACTAGGTGTCCCTCCAGTAGAGGAGCTCTCTCTCCCTCCATATTGACTGGGTTTGAGACTATAGGAGTAAAGTACCGTCATTCTGTCACCCAAAGCAAGATGAAACATCTGTCAGGATCTGTGTAGTAGCAGGTTGTTCTCAGGCTGTGTCCTGTGAGGCCAAGCCACCCAGTCGATTGTGTTTGGGTGTGTGTTAGCTCGCCCTGTCACAGATACCAGAAGGTTTACTCTTTCTTGCCATAGTGTAAATCTCCTCACATGTACTGTTGGACCACTGTCCTCATCACATTCCTGCTCCATGAGTCGGGACCGCCAATCAATATAGGCTCTCTGGTGGCTACGGTTAGCCACCTGTGGTTACCTTAGCCTTAACCACTGCTATCCGCTGTTGCCGTGAGCAACTGCTCCACCAACCTTGACCACTTCCCAATGCTGTTCAAAGCCTACTCTAAGGCTGCGTTTACACAGGCAGCCCAATTCTGATATTTTGCCACTGATTGGTCATAAGACCAATCAGATCAGATCCTTTGCCAATAATTGGGCAGAAGATCAGAATTGGGCTGCCTGTGTAAACGCAGCCTAAGTAATATGCTGTATCCAGACCCAGACAGTAATTCCAACATTCTCAGATTGATCTCTTTAGAGATGGTGTAAACACACCACAGCTGGAATGCGTGCTCTCTTGGGAATTTTAGATAGCTTTAGTTTGTTTACCTTTCAGACAAAATGTCTTGCCAAATTCAGTCCAAAAGCTGTCAGCGTTGCTTACAATGTCAGCATCGGCTTCCTAGAGTCTCGCCTGGATGTTGAGCGTTGAGAAATGGACTGTATATACAGTATATTTGATAATGATATACCACTTGCCTGTTTGGCTTCCATGTGCTTATCACATAAAAAAACCCACACTCATTAAATGTGAATACTGTCTGGGTCTGGATACAGCATATTACTTAGGCTGCGTTTAGACAGGCAGCCTAATTCTGATCTTTTGCCCAATTATGGGCAAAGGATCTGATTGGTCAAAAGACCAATTAGTGGCAAAAGATCAGAATTGGGCTGCCTGTGTTTTATCCGCCCTCATTTTATTTCTTCTTTTTCGGCCCAGCCTCTGACGCTTCCCCCATCTAGCCCTCATTTAGTTGCTTGCTCTCTGTTAGGGAACTTTCTCTTTTTGTCTTGTATTTTTCCCTGAGCTAATTAAAGTGTGATGACTGGGCTGGGCTGTGAGACTGGGGGAGATCTCAAGGAACAGACGGCTGCTAGCTGGTTGAGCTTAACTCTCTCAGGCCTAGCGGAGAAACTGAAACGACTCAACCAAGGATTCCAGAACATCTAGAAGCCAGCCAGGGATTTCTGCTTTCCAGTATGTTTCCCAAAAAGGAATCCCAATGTTGTAGCATGCTTATGACAACTAGATGTAGAACGTATTTTGTGGTCACTTGAATTAGCCTTTTAAAAAGGTCTGCTTGGTGTATCTGCCAACCTCTGACCTACAATATGTTCTTTGATTTTTATTGCAGAAGAAGCAGTTTGGTTATTTTCAGGAGATTTTCTTTCTGTACTCTTCTTCTTTTTAGCCTCCTGGCATGGAATCTCACCATGTGACCACAAGCATCTTCCTCAGATGCTGTGCAAACACCAGTCAACGCTATGGGCCACTGCACCTGCCGCGTCTCACACCATCGTACTGGAAGGGTCATTTTAGACCTGAGAGGAGAAAAGAAAACGTGCCTGATGATGGGGAAAAAACAAGAGGTCCTTTCGAGGGCAGTGTTAGCTAGCTAGCTATGTTCGCTTTAGCCCCACCGTCTCCCATTTCCTGAGATTTTTATTTATTTTTCTTTCAGCGGAGGCAACAATTTAGCTAAATGAATATAGGGGAAACACTGGTGCCTTATGACTCACTGTAACACTGTTATTTTGACTTTTCAGATTATGGAGGAAAAGTTTGTCATTAGAAATTATGCAGGTCACAATCATAAGCAATTTGAGATAATTGAGGTTGTGTTGCACACTGCTGTTGAGATGAACCGCCTCCGGTTAAAGGTGACTCAGTTCTACAACGTCAATGGGAGAGTGACTGTTTTTGTGTGTGTGTGCACACGTTAATGCACTGCCTATTGGGATTCATATCACTTTTGATTAGCTTGTCCTGGTATGTCCTATATGCAAATTTGCCTATGTAGGTGACACTTTTAGTCAAATGAAAGGGAAAGAGAGCGAAGGCAATTTGAATTTTGAAACTTGTTCGCAACGAATTATTCAAAGGATATAGTGTGCATGTGATCCTTGCGTGAAGGTCTCTCTCACATTATCCTAATGATAATAACCCATTACAATCCCAGATAGTGTGTGTGTGTGTGTGTGGATTCCTCTACCCCTAGCCAATATCACATTGTGGCTCTGCTTTAGCAATGAGTCACCCACTCCTTCTACACAAGACAGAGAGAGCAGACCAAGACATATTGCCTTCTACTGTATTTTCTAATCACCGTGTGTTTGGGGTTTGTTTCAGGGGCCAGACATTCCAATCTAGTCGCTCATTAAGTCGTTATCTCTTCGAGGAAAGAAAATATGATTTGAAAAGTTCACTGTGTCTGAAGAGTATAAAAGGAGTTTGTGGGTATTTGACCTTTTTTGACTGTTCGAGTACTCGCATGATTTTTTTTCCGAGTACTCCAATGAAGAAGAAAAAAGCTATTTTAGAACAAGGGCCGCACTGGTAAAAAATATGTGCACATTTATCTATACTGAACAAAAATATTAAGGCAACATGAAACAATTTCAATGATTTTACTGAGTTACAGTTCATATAAGGAAATCAGTCAATTGAAATAAATTCATGAGGCCCTAATCTATGGATTTCAGATGACTGGGCAGAGGCGCAGCCATGGGTGAGCCTGGGAGGGCATAGGCCCACCCACTTGGGAGCCAGACCCACCCACTGGGTACCCAGCCAATCAGAATACGTTTTTCCCCACAAAAGGGCTTTATTACAGACAGAAATACTCTTCAGTTTCTGTGGCTGGTCTCAGATGTTCCCGCAGATGAAGAAGTCGGCTGTGGAGGTCCTGGGCTGGCGTAGTTACACGTGGTCTGTGGTTGTGAGGCCGGTTGGACGTACTGCCAAATTCTCTAAAACAACATTGGAGGCGGCTTATGGTAGAGAAATAAACATTAAATTATCTGGCAACAGCATTGGTGGACATTCCTGCAGAAAGCATGCCAATTGCACACTCTCTAAAAATATGAGACATCTGTGGCATTGTGTTGTCTGACAAAACTGCACATTTTAGAGTGGCCTTTTATTGGCCCCAGCACAAGGTGCACCTGTGTAATGATCATGCTGTTTAATCAACTTCTTGATATGTCACACCTGTTAGGTGGATGGATTATCTTGGCAAAGGAGAAATGCTCACAAACAGGGATGTAAACACATTTCTGCAACAATATTTTGAGAGAAAGAAATACTCATGCCCATCCCTAGGAGGGAGAGGGGGAGAGGGGGAGGGAGAGGGGGAGAGGGGGGAGAGGGGGAGGGGGGAGAGGGGAGAGGGGGAGGGGGAGGGGGGAGAGGGAGGGGGAGGGGGAGGGAGAGGGGGAGGGAGAGGGAGGGAGGGAGAGGGGGAGGGAGAGGGGAGGAGAGGGGAGAGGGAGAGGGGAGGGGAGAGGAGAGGGAGAGGGAGAGGGAGAGGGAGAGGGAGAGGGAGAGGGAGAGGGAGAGGGAGAGGGAGAGGGAGAGGGAGAGGGAGAGGGAGAGGGGGAGGGAGAGGGAGGGGGAGAGGGAGAGAGAATTGTTGGTGTAATCACAATTAATTATAGTCTCAGCATCATTGCCAGAGCATCGCAGGCTGACTGCATGTTCTCTCTGCCCCCAGATGGCTGGATTACACTGTTTTAATTCCTGCTCCAGTGTACTGATCACTTTCATACATCTGTCAAAAGACCCCAGGGAAGTGGTTTGGACTAATGACAGGCACTGGCAGATTGGGATGAGTGTTTGGCTGCGTTTACACAGGCAGGACAATTCTGATATTTTGCCACAATTTTGATATTTTCCCCAAAATTGGGCGAAATATCAGAATTGGGCTGCCTGTGTAAACACAGTCTTTGTGTGTGAAGATCAGGGAGGACTAGTGTTGCCGCGGAGTGATGCAAAAACCAGGCTGACATTTGCTGGCTAGGGTTGCAAAAACCCTGTAACGTTTCAAAAATTCCCAGGTTTACCAGAATTCCCGGTTTGAGGATGTTCTGATTCCCCTGCGTATTCCCTCCTGATTCCAGGAATTTTCATTTGTCTACATTAATGTGGATGCTACCTTGATTACAGATAGTCCTGAATGAATCATGAATAATGATGAGTGAGAAAGTTAGACACACACATCATACCCCCAAGCCATGCTAACCTCTCACCATTACAATAACACCATTAATGTAGAAGTGTTTAGAAACATATTATATTCTTTACAATAAAAGTGACTCCGAAATTACACTACATTATTTACCATTCATTTCTATTGGGTACAAAATAATCTGAGACACAACCAAAACAAACAGCAAATGAATCAAGCAAGTTTGTAGAGTCACAAGCTTGATGTAATCATTGCGCGCTAGGAATATGGGACCAAATGCTAAACTTTTGACTACTTTAATACACATACAGTATAAGTCAATTTCTCCCAATAATTTTAGTCCCCTTAAACTGGGGACTATGTACAAAAAGTGCTGTAATTTCTAAACGGTTCACTCAATATGGCTGAATTAAAGCTGACAGTCTGCACTTTAACATCAGTCATTGTATCATTTGAAATCTAAAGTGCTGGACAACAGAGCGAAAACAAACAAAAAAATGTGTTGCTGTTCCAATACTTTTGGAGCTCACTGTGTGTTAGTGTTACTCTAGCCTCGTCGGGAATCTGGGGAAGTTCCATGGCAGAAATCGGCTAAAGAGGGGTCGGAATCCGGTGTAAATCAGTGACGCCTCCCAACACATCAAACCAATCAAATGACTTTTCCCACATTTTGTTTAAGTTACAGCCTTATTCTAAAATGGATTAAATAAATGTTCTTCCTCATCAATACAATACCCCATAATGATGAAGTGAAAACAGGTTGTTAGACATTTTTGCAAATGTATTAAAAATAAACATACCTTATTTACATAAGTATTCAGACCCTTTGCTATGATATTCGAAATTTACCTCAGGTGCATCCTGTTTCCATTGATCATCCTTGAGATGTTTCTACAACTTGATTGTGGTAAATTCAATTGATTCGACATGATTTGGGAAGGCATACACCTGTCTATATAAGGTCCCACAGTTGACAGTGCATGTCAGAGCAAAAACCAAGCCATGAGGTGGAAGCAATTTTCTGTAGAGCTCCGAGACAGGATTGTGTCGAGGCACAGATCTGAGGAAGGGTACCAAAACATTTCTGCAGCATTGAAGGTCCCAAACAACACAGTGGCCTCAATCATTCTTAAATGGAAGATGTTTGGAACCACCTACACTCTTCCTAGAGCTGGCCGCCCGGGCCAAACTGAACAATCGGGGGAGAAGGGCCTTGGTCAGGGAGGTGACCAAGAACCCGATGGTCACTCTGACAGCACTCCAGAGTTCCTCTGTGGGGATGGGAGAACCTTCCAGAAGGACAACCATCTCTGCAGCACTCCACCAATCAGGCCTTTATGGTAGAGTGGCCAGACGGAAGACACTCCTCAGTAAAAGGAACATGACAGCCTGCTTGGAGTTTGCCAAAAGGCATCTAAAGGACTCTCAGACCATGAGAAACAAGATTCTCTGGTCTAATGAAACCAAGATTGAACGCTGGCCTGAATGCCAAGCGTCACGTCTGGAGGAAACCTGGCACCATCCCCACGGTGAAGCATGTTGGTGGCAGCGTCATGCTGTGGGGATGTTTTTCAGCAGCAGGGACTGGAAGACTAGTCAGAATCGAGGGAAAGCTGAACGGAGCAAAGTACAGAGAGATCCTTAATGAAAACCTGCTCCAGAGCGCTCAGGACATCAGACTGGGGCGAAGGTTCAACTTCCAACAGGACAACAACCCTAAGCATACAGCCAAGACAACTTAGGAGGGGCTTCGGGACAAGTCTCAATGTCCTTGAGTGGCCCAGCCAGAGCCCAGACTTGAACCTGATCGAACATCTCTGGAGAGACCTGAAAATAGCTGTGCAGCGATGCTCCCCATCCAACCTGACAGAGCTTGAGAGGATCTGCAGAGAAGAATGGGAGAAACTCCCCAAATGCAGGTGTGCCAAGCTTGTAGCGTCATACCCAAGAAGACTCGAGGCTGTAATTACTGCCAAAGGTGCTTCAACAAAGTACTGAGTAAAAGGTCTGAATACTTATGTAAATGTTACATTAGAGTTTTTTGTTTTCTTTTGTTGAAATTTGCAAAAATGTCTTTAAAAACCTGTTTTTGCTTTGTCATTATGGAGTATTGTGTGTAGATTGAGGGGGACAAAACAATTTCATCAATTTTGGAATAAGGCTGTATAGTAAGAATGTGGAACAAGTCGAGGGATCTGAATACTTTCCGAATGCACTTTAGCTAGCCACAATGAGTTGAGTTTTGAGAAAAGTCAGCGAACCTTGTAAGCTACTTAGGTATAACTAGCTACTAGAGTGGGGGGAAAAAAGTATTTAGTCAGCCACCAATTGTGCAAGTTCTCCCACTTAAAAAGATGAGAGAGGCCTGTAATATTCATCATACGTACACGTCAACTATGACAGACAATTTGAGAGAAAAAAAATCCAGAAAATCACATTGTAGGATTTTTTATGAATTTATTTGCAAATTATGGTAGAAAATAAGTATTTGGTCACCTACAAACAAGCAAGATTTCTGGCTCTCACAGACCTGTAACTTCTTCTTTAAGAGGCTCCTCTGTCCTCCACTCGTTACCTGTATTAATGGCACCTGTTTGAACTTGTTATCAGTATAAAAGACACCTGTCCACAACCTCAAACAGTCACACTCCAAACTCCACTATGGCCAAGACCAAAGAGCTGTCAAAGGACACCAGAAACAAAATTGTAGACCTGCACCAGGCTGGGAAGACTGAATCTGCAATAGGTAAGCAGCTTGGTTTGAAGAAATCAACTGTGGGAGCAATTATTAGGAAATGGAAGACATACAAGACCACTGATAATCTCCCTCGATCTGGGGCTCCACGCAAGATCTCACCCCGTGGGGTCAAAATGATCACAAGAACGGTGAGCAAAAATCCCAGAACCACACGGGGGGACCTAGTGAATGACCTGCAGAGAGCTGGGACCAAAGTAACAAAGCCTACCATCAGTAACACACTACGCCGCCAGGGACTCAAATCCTGCAGTGCCAGACGTGTCCCCCTGCTTAAGCCAGTACATGTCCAGGCCCGTCTGAAGTTTGCTAAAGTGCATTTGGATGATCCAGAAGAGGATTGGGAGAATGTCATAATGTCAGATGAAACCAAAATATAACTTTTTGGTTAAAAAAAACAACTCGTCGTGTTTGGAGGACAAAGAATGCTGAGTTGCATCCAATGAACACCATATCTACTGTGAAGCATGGGGGTGGAAACATCATGCTTTGGGGCTGTTTTTCTGCAAAGGGACCAGGACGACTGATCCGTGTAAAGGAAAGAATGAATGGGGCCATGTATCGTGAGATTTTGAGTGAAAACCTCCTTCCATCAGCAAGGGCATTGAAGATGAAACGTGGCTGGGTCTTTCAGCATGACAATGATCCAAAACACACCGCCCGGGCAACGAAGGAGTGGCTTCGTAAGAAGCATTTCAAGGTCCTGGAGTGGCCTAGCCAGTCTCCAGATCTCAACCCCATAGAAAATCTTTGGAGGGAGTTGAAAGTCTGTGTTGCCCAGCGACAGCTACAAAACATCACTGCTCTAGAGGAGATCTGCATGGAGGAATGGGCCAAAATACCAGCAACAGTGTGTGAAAACCTTGTGAAGACTTACAGAAAACGTTTGACCTGTATCATTGCCAACAAAGGGTATATAACAAAGTATTGAGAAACGTTTGTTATTGACCAAATACTTATTTTCCACCATAATTTGCAAATAAATTCATGAAAAATCCTACAATGTGATTTTCTTGATTTTTTTTTCTTCTCATTTTGTCTGTCATAGTTGACGTGTACCTATGATGAAAATTACAGGCCCCTCTCATCTTTTTAAGTGGGAGAACTTGCACAATTGGTGGCTGACTAAATACTTTTTTTCCCCCACTGTAGCTAGTTACATTTCTCTCAAAATTATAAAGCCAACAAAATGCAAATAAAAACGGTGTATTATTGACCTAAAAGTTTTGCTGTCTTAGCCCAGTCGCTAGCTTATCCAGGGTCAGCGATACATAGAGCAACCATGGGAACAACTGCAATCTTTTTGCAAGCAAAATTGCTAAAATGAATGAATGAATGAAATAAAATGAAATGGACCTCATGAAATGTTCCCTGTAATGCGCATCTCCTGTTGCCTAATTGTCATCTCTTTATTTTCATCCTGGATCTAAATTACAAGGGTTGGATTTGCACTAAATCATTTTATATGTCAGCACTTTAAAGGCATGTACAAAATCTGGTAAACGGTTTGCCTCGTATACATTGTCTGCTGGTATCATTTTAAATTCAGAACATATTGCTCAACATGTAAACAATGTGTGAGTGTATCTATTCTCTGCTTCAGATGCCCATAAGGTCAGTAATGACATCATACTGTAGGCCTATCACTGTATTGGCAATGCGTGTCACATGATAAGCTGCTAAATGGATTGACATAGTTGATTTACTGAGAGAAAGTGACAATAAAACAGATTGGAGATCTTATAACTAGACAAAAAGGAAATGTTCATTTAAGAATACAACTCAGAAACACAGACACAGAGCCCTTCCCGTCTTTATTGCAGGATTGTGATATATTATTATATTATATTATTATTATTATTATTATTATTATTATTATTATGTGATTAATTGACAGTAAGGTCATTTTGAATAATAGTTTAACAATTTAAAACAAGTTTAAACACTTCACTTCAAAGAACATTTCATCACTTCAGAATGTACAAATAAGCTAACTCATATATAAAGATTAGACATCTTAGTCTAAACAACAATAGATAATTGAGTACTAACAGTAGCCTATTATTACTAAAGCATCATTTCAGGTTAACAACAAAAACCTCGCTCCACTGATCCCTGATCTACTGGGTGAGCAGACTTCTGTTGCAGCGCAGCAATGGCACACTTGATTATTAACTCATTAGATTTGCTCAGTTGAATCAAGGTTTGTCATTGCTGGGCTGAAACAGAACCCTGCACTCCCAGCAGACCTCCAGCAGGGTTGGCCTGCTCCAATTGTAATATGTTTATACATTGTGTGTGTGTGTGTGATGTTTAACTGTATTTTTGTATACAACATTTGCTAACATAGGTAGGCCTACACATTTAACCCATGGCATATAGGATATACCCTTAGTCTCTTTTGGACATTCATTGGAACCTCTCTATTTATCTGCAAACAGGCTTCCACAGCTTTCCATATCTGAGGACAGAAAACATCACAAAGAAACAGGCTTCATTATACCAGGGGTGAAAGTATAATTAATTTCTTCCCGGTACGCACCTCCTATATGTGAAGTGCGTGCAGCAAAAATTTTTATGGGCCTAATCATAGAATGACATATATAATCCCTATTAATTCAATGTGATCTCTGTGGGCCTAGTCATAAAGATTTGTCATTTACATTTTCAAATCTATTACCATTTATTGTGTCATAAACACAACCAGTTACGATGTTTTCATCCAATTGTCAAATAATCACTTCAAAGGTCTCCTTTACAAGGCTACCTGCGCACGTTCATCCACTCGCAACATATTTCCAGCCTCCAAAGAGTGGTGAATGGAAATAGACATCTGTTACACAAAACACCAAAATGTGTCATGTCATTAGGCCAGAATTTATGCGTCATCTGCTGTCTGCGCGTGTCTCGGTGTCGGCCACTCATCTCTGCCTTGGCAAAATGTAAGTGTTTTTTGTTGAACCACATTTTGGCGCTTCGGTCTACCACCCCTTTCTTTTAAAGTTCATTCGCACATTTTTCATGCTTATGACATGCGCTAAGGATAAAAAAACGTGGTATAATAGCCTACAGCTTTCTTGACATTTTTGTTTTAATTATTGTGATAGGCTCATGTTTTACCGGTACGGCATATTCCCACTATTTATTTTGCCGGGACGCCGTAATGGACTGCACCGCCGTACTTTCACCCCTGCGTTATACTAAAATTAAACAGAATATTATGTTTCTATTATCTCTCGGTACTCAAAGTTTAACCCTCTAGGGACTGGAACTGGAGAATCTTTTCATAATGTCCTCCCACAAAATGACCTGCCCTATCCAGTAGCCCACTCTCCCTTTACTGACAGCTGGAGCTGCAATTTCACCCTCTTCCATGGCTGTTATCTACAAATGCATTTGCAGACCGTGTTTTAAATTTTTACAATGATTACATCAAGATACCGCAGCCATGTGGACGAATGGAGACGAGGGAAAAAAATATTTTACTAGAGCGGTTTAGAATGTGATATGACATTTGACTTTACCAGCGTAATCCACTTTCAATTTCAATAAATATAAATCGCAGGCTGTCGGCCACACTTGATAACTTGAAAACTAGCACTTGAAAGTAGCATAGACAACAACAACTCCTCCCCGGATGGAAAACAGTGACGTACATAACACCCACCAGCCCATCTACGGGTGTGTGGGGGAGGGTTCTTGAAATGTGACATCCAATCAAAATCTTCCAGCGGACAATACAAAATGTTTTTGCAATACAAAATTCTCCAGACCTCCAAAGGAGGCATGACAACGACGTTATTTTGGAGGAATGGCAACGTGAGACTAGTGTTACTCAATCTCCCTGTCCCTCCCTCCCTTGTTCTTTCAGTGCTTATCACTTTCTCCACTCTAATCTCACAGCCTGAATCTGATTAGTGGACTCCTCTCTTTTCTTAGTCTGGCATCAGACCATGTCTCCCGCTCCGTTTTGTGGGTGGGGGGGGTGGATTCCCGCTGCGCTGGGCCATCTAACGGGTGTGATGGAGACAGCAAAGTTATTTTTCACCCCCGCTGACATCTGATCAAAATGAAAGGCTCTAATTACAGAAACACACACACACACACACACTTGTAGATGAGAGGAAAAGTATGTGTCGTGTCATCATGTAGTCCCGTGTAGCTCAGTTGGTAGAGCATGGCGTTTGCAACGCCAGGGTTGTGGGTTCGTTTCCCACGGGGGACCAGTATGAAAAAAATAATGTATGCACTCACTAACTGTAAGTCGCTCTGGATAAGAGCGTCTGCTAAATGACTAAAATCTAAATCTAAAAGCTATTTTATGAATATTAAATGCAAGTTCAAGTCACCGAGTTCGAGTACCATATATCAAAACTCGACCCATTAGACAGTATGCCCAGTTGGAGGCTTAAATACTTCCCACTTCCCCCATCCATTGTCTTGTTAAAACTGGAACACTTACAGTAGCTGAGAAAGAAACTCTTATGTAGGAAAATGTCCTCCTGAACACAACACAAGCCCAGCTCTTTGCAGCGAAGTGAGCAGCCAACAGGTTGACTCATAAAACCAACCCTCAGCTGGTATTAGTGAGTCACACTTTAAACATACCTCCAGAGAGGGAGAGAGAGGCTGAACATAATAATATAAAAATAATTGGTCATTTAGCAGACGCTCTTATCCAGAGCGACTTACAGGAGCAATTAGGGTTAAGTGCCTTGCTCAAGGGCACATCAACAGATTTTTCACCTAGTCGGCTTGGGGATTAGAACCAGCGACCTTTCGGTTACTGGTACAACGCTCTTAACCACTAAGCTACCTGCCGCCCCATGGCTCGTGCTTCCCCAGCCGAGAGCACTTTGGAGTGGGGGAGAGGGTTTGGAGCGAACCTGTCTGCCCTGGTTCTCTCCTGCAAACATGGAGCTGCCTGCCAAGGTCTACTGATGTTAATCACAGATGTGTTTGTGTAGTTCTCTCTCTCTCTCTCGTGAGTCTTGCTTCTCAGTTTGACACACCCACGTCACTCTTTCTCCTGCCTTTTTGCTTCTCCCTCTCTCTCGTTCTCTCTCTCTCTCTCCCTCTCTCCCTCCCATTCTCTTGCTCTCTCTCTCTCGTGCTCTCTCTCTCTCGTGCTCTCTCTCTCTCGTGCTCTCTCTCGCTCATACTCTTTCTCTCTCTGTTTTCTCTCTCGTGCACTCTCGTGCTCTCTCTCGCTCTCTCTCTCTTGCTCATGCTCTTTCTCTCTCTCTTCCTCTCTCTTGTGCTCTTTCTCTCTCGTGCTCTTTCTCTCTCTCTCTCTCCCCCTCCCTCTTCCTCTCTCGCTCTCTCATTCTCTTTCTCGTTTTCTCGCTCTCTCGCTCGCTCTCTCGCTCACTCTTTCGCTCGCTCTCTCGCTCGCTCTCTCGCTCTCGTGCTCTCTCGCTCTCTCCCTCCCTTTCTCGTGCTCGCTCTCTCTCGTGCTCGCTCTCTCTCGTGCTCGCTCTCTCTCGTGCTCGCTCTCTCTCGTGCTCTCTCTCTCTCTCTCGTGCTCGCTCTCTCGTGCTCGCTCTCTCGTGCTCGCTCTCTCGTGCTCGCTCTCTCTCGTGCTCGCTCTCTCGTGCTCGCTCTCTCTCGTGCTCGCTCTCTCTCGTGCTCGCTCTCTCTCGTGCTCTCTCGCTCTCTCTCTCCCTTTCGTGCTCTCTCTCGTGCTCTCTCTCTCGTGCTCTCTCTCTCGTGCTCTCTCTCTCGTGCTCTCTCTCTCGTGCTCATGCTCTTTCTCTCTCTCTTCCTCTCTCTCTTGTGCTCTTTCTCTCTCGTGCTCGCTCTCTCTCGTGCTCTCTCGCTCTCTCTCTCCCTTTCTCGTGCTCTCTCTCGTGCTCTCTCTCGTGCTCTCTCTCTCGTGCTCTCTCTCTCGTGCTCTCTCTCTCGTGCTCTCTCTTGTGCTCTGTCTCTCTCTCTCGTGCTCTCTCTCTCGTGCTCTCTCTCTCGTGCTCTCTCTCTCGTGCTCTCTCTCTCGTGCTCATGCTCTTTCTCTCTCTCTTCCTCTCTCTCTTGTGCTCTTTCTCTCTCGTGCTCGCTCTCTCTCGTGCTCGCTCTCTCTCGTGCTCGCTCTCTCTCGTGCTCGCTCTCTCTCGTGCTCTCTCGCTCTCTCTCTCCCTCTCTCCCTCCCTTTCTCGTGCTCTCTCTCTCGTGCTCTCTCTCTCGTGCTCTCTCTCTCGTGCTCTCTCTCTCGTGCTCTCTCTCTCGTGCTCTCTCTCTCGTGCTCTCTCTCTCGTGCTCTCTCTTGTGCTCTGTCTCTCTCTCTCGTGCTCTCTCTCTCGTGCTCTCTCTCTCGTGCTCTCTCTCTCGTGCTCTCTCTCTCGTGCTCTCTCTCTCGTGCTCTCTCTCTCGTGCTCTCTCTTCCTCTCTCTCTCGTGCTCTCTTCCTCTCGTGCTCTCTCTCGTGCTCTCTCTCTCGCTCATGCTCTTTCTCTCCCTCTCTCTCTCGTGCTCTCTTTCTCTCGTGCTCTCTCTCTCTTGCTCTCTCTCTCTTGCTCTCTCTCGCTCATGCTCTTTCTCTCTCTCTCCCTCTCTCTCTCGTGCTCTCTTCCTCTCGTGCTCTCTTCCTCTCGTGCTCTTTCTCTCTCTCGTGCTCTTTTCTCTCTCTCTCTCTCTCTCTCTCTCTCTCTCTCTTCCCCTCTCGTTCTCTCTCTCGTTCTCTCGTGCTCTCTATCTCTCTCTCAATTCAATATACTTTATTGGCATGGCAAGATAAATTACATGAATGTTCAAAGTACACATATAACAACAATGGTTGGACAGTAGTGGTATTGATATTAACAGCAACTACAACAACAATATTAATGAGAATAATAATACATTAAAGCTATATTAGTAATCCAGTCTCAACATGACTGAAAAGCCACATGGTATGAAATCTCTCTCCCTATGACTGATTCCCCTCGGGGCTTCTCTGGCTCTGCCTAAGAAAACAGGGTGGATTTGATCGCATGTGACCACTCTCTCAGCTTCTCTGTAGATAAAGTGTTCTCTGAGACTGCTCAGGTTAGGCTGTTCAAATGGCAGGCTAATGTTTTCTTCTACCCAGTAATCTTAAACTCTACTGTAAAAACAACATGCTATGGAACATTTTACCATGCAAAGGCCCTACTAAAATACAACAAACACCAGTGTATATGACAGATTCCTGAAATTCATTGGGGTAGGATTTGCAATGTAAAGCCACTATTTTACTGTAGTTACAGCTATCTGGAAAAAGCTGGGGAGTTAGAATGGCTCTGGTCTGCAGTCAATGTCGTGGACAAGCTCTGAATCCACAAATCCCATGGAGAGTGTAATTCTCTGGAATTCTGGGAATTCACTACTTGTTACAGGTCGTGACAGAATGTGATGATCTAGGCGTGCGTTCTCCAGAGATAAAGTATTGATCCCAGACTCTATCCCCTGTCCACATGTTCATTACCAACACACATCTCCTACATGTAGGTAATTTTAAAGTAGAAAAACGTTAAATCCAGTGTGAAGAGTGCATGTTGCCACAGTTTTCAAATTAAAAAGCAGAATCCTCCCGAATCCCCATCTAAAAGCTTTAGTCATTGGATGTGTACATTTGAGAGCTTGACTTTGAACCTGACCTCCAGTGAGCATTAGGACAAACACCAGGCTCAAAACTTCCTTACAATAGCATTGTGTAGGACAGATTTCATCAGCCATCTTGTTCAGAACACAGGGAGAAACAGAATCTGAGACAACATCTGTATGGATCACATCAGATTAGTTGGGGAACGTGATTTGATGATTAGTGGAGCTCCGATATTAACAGAATCTGATGGGGGAACAACATATCACACAACACAATCCTGATCGCTTTCATTTGGCTGGAGATCAGTGCAGCTCAGCCGGTTGACATTCTAAACTCCACCAGGCCCAAATTCCACCATAATGAATCTGTCCCCAGGGCTTTACTACTGCAGCCTCGTCAATCAGTGCGTCTCCTCGTTAACTGTCATCACACAATGAGCCCTCTGTGTTCTAGATTTAGTGAGTGAACAATCCCTTCATCTCTGTTTTGATCTAAATTGTTATTTTGGTCTATCTTGCCTGTTCATTGGTCTTTTGTCAGTCCTGGAATGGCAAAGCTTTGTATTTTTAGATGATCAACCGAGTTGGTGGATTGAACACATTCCACTTAGAAGAACAGCCAGCAGCAATTACTAAGAGAGTATTTATTGAATTGCCCCCTGGGCTGCTATAGTGTTGAGTTAGTGTTGGTTCCTGGGTTGCTATAGTGTTGAGTTATTGTTGGTTCCTGGGTTGCTATAGTGTTGAGTTAGTGTTGGTTCGCTCTCCTACAGCTGAAATATGTCCAGTCACAACCTCAAACAAACAAAATAATCATTTAAACTCTGTTCATCAAATGAATGCAGCCTCAGTTGTGGGAGCTGAGTGAGAAAAATCTCTCTCTATGTTCAGTGATAGTCTTGTCATGTCCACTACCGGTCAACAGTTTTAGAACACCTACTCATTCAAGGGTTTTTCTTTATTTTTACTATTTTCTACATTGTAGAATAATAGTGAAGGCATCAAAACTATGAAATAACACATATGGAATCATGTAGTAACCAAAAAAGTGTTAAACAAATCAAAATATATTTTATATTTTAGATTCTTCAAAGTAGCCACCCTTTGCCTTGATGACAGCTTTGCACACTCTTGGCATTCTCTCAACCAGCTTCACCTGGAATGCTTTTTCAACAGTCTTGAAGGAGTTCCCACATATGCTGAGCACTTGTTGGCTGCTTTTCCTTCACTCTGCCGTCCGACTCATCCCAAACCATTTCAATTTGGTTGAGGTCGCGGGATTGTGGAGGCCAGGTCATCTGATGCAGCACTCCATCACTCTCCTTCTTGGTAAAATAGCCCTTACACAGCCTGGAGGTGTGTTGGGTCATTGTCCTGTTGAAAAACAAATGATAGTCCCACTAAGCCCAAACCAGATGGGATGGCGTATTGCTGCAGAATGCTGTGGTAGCCATGCTGGATAAGTGTGCCTTGAATTATAAATATTTCGCAAACAGTGTCACCAGCAAAGCACCCCCACACCATAACACCTCCTCCTCCATGCTTTACAGTGGGAAATAAACATGCAGAGATCAACCGTTCACCCACACCGCATTTCACAAAGACACAGCGGTTGGAACCAAGAATCTCCAATTTGGACTCCAGACCAAAGGACACATTTCCACTGGTCTAATGTCCATTGCTCGTGTTTCTTGGCCCAAGCAAGTCTCTTCTTCTTATTTGTGTCCTTTAGTAATGGTTTCTTTTCAGCAATTTGACCATGAATGCCTGATTCACACAGTCTCCTCTGAACAGTTGATGTTGAGATGTGTCTGTTACTTGAACTCTGTGAAGCATTTATTTGGGCTGCAATTTTTGAGGCTGATAACTAATGAACTTATCCTCTGCAGCAGAGAACTCTGGGTCTTCCTTTCCTGTGGCGGTCCTCATGAGAGCCAGTTTCATCATAGCGCTTGATGATTTTTGCGATTGCACTTGAAGAAAAAGTTATTGAAATGTTCCGTATTGACTGACCTGTAGAAGAAAAACCCTTGAGTGAGTAGGTATTCTAAAACTTTTGACCGATAGTGTAACTGTCACATGTTGTAATGGGGTGCAGGATTGTACACAGCATGCTATTATTTCCCGGTCCTGAGGGAGATTTTTTAGTGGACTATGAGATAAAATTGAGTTAATCACAAACATATAAATTTGAATTCTCTGTTGCTAGGCAGGAACTTAATTGGGTCATTTCACTGTGTGTGTGGGTGAAGTGGGAATCTGACCTAGTGTCAAATTGCTCGCTCTTACTTAAATTCATGGCTGTCCTACCTTATCAGAGACTGAAACCAGACTGTGGCCTAATGCATCTCTCCTCAAACAAAGGTTCTGAGAGCTGGGGTTGAACAGAGTTTTTAAACTAAACATGAGTGTTTTTGTAAGATAAGGGATTGATTGATTTGTATTACTATTGATTCTGAACTGAATGAAAGTCGAATTTAGCCGCCATCACAGACAAAGGAAGTGGGCGGAGCGATAAAGAGTGGGAAACTGAAGAGGGAGGGATTTTAAGCTAGGATGTGGGTGTGAAGGAGACTATATATAGAGGAAGACCGAAATAGAGAGGTGGGGCTAATCTGCAGACTAGCCTGGCTTTGTTGAAATTCTAATAAAGTCATTCTTGATTCTACAAAAACTCTGGAATAACTTTGATTTTTAATAAAGTATAGTGATTATTTACCACAACAGTCCCTGTCTCTTTAAGAGCCTGTCTGTATGTATTTATATGGAAGTGTAAAAACGTGAGCAGGTCTGCCGCTGTGATGCGTCACAGACTTCTCCGCTCCTCTCTAGGCTTTTGATGTTAACCTTAATCCTTCAAAGCCTGGATGACAGTATAATGCCGCTGTAGTGTGTGTGTGTGTGTGTGTGTGTGTGTATGTGCGAGCGGGCGGGCGGCTGGGTGGGTGGGTGGGTGGACAGTCAGGAATGAAATGCTGTGCCACGCCCAGACGTTTTTGCAGAGTATTTAGGGCCATTCCATCTGTCGGCTAAATTGTGTTTTGACCTGCAGAAATGGAGACTGGGAGAGAAACCGAGGGACATTAGTCTATTATGGATGTTTGGTACTACTCTGCTAGGCTACCATAAAAACAACATGCTATGGAACATTTGATACATAGTGCTTACTTTATTGGCATGGCAAGTTAAATTAAATAAACGTTCAAAGTACACATATAACAACAATGGTTGGACAGTAGTGGTAATGATATTAACATTAACAGCAACTACAACAATAATAGTAATGAGAATAATAGTACATTTAAAGCTATATTAGTAATCCAGTCTCAACATGACTGAAAAGCCACATGGTATGAAATCTCTCTCCCTATGACTGATTCCCCTCGGGGCTTCTCTGGCTCTGCCTAAGAAAACAGGGTGGATTTGATCGCATGTGACCACTCTCTCAGCTTCTCTGTAGATGAAGTGTTCTCTGAGACTGCTCAGGTTAGGCTGTTCAAATGGCAGGCTAATGTTTTCTTCTACCCAGTAATCTTAAGCTCTACTGTAAAAACAACATGCTATGGAAAATTGTATACATAGTTCTTAAGCTCTACTGTAAAAATAACATGCTATGGAACATTTTATACATAGTTCTTAAGCTCTACTGTAAAAATAACATGCTATGGAACATCTGATACATAGTTCTTAAGCTCTACTGTAAAAATAACGTGCTATGGAAAATTGTATACATAGTTAAGCTCTACTGTAAAAATAACATGCTATGGAACATCTAATACATAGTTCTTAAGCTCTACTGTAAAAACAACATGCTATGGAACATCTGATACATAGTTATTAAGCTCTACTGTAAAAACAACATGCTATGGAACATTTGATAGTTCGTAAGCTCTAATGTATGTGACCTCTAGTAATGTACCTGTGATGATACAGTCTCCCTCTACCTTTGAACGGCACTTACATCGTTTTTGGTCGCATTCAGTGTCAGTGATCCCTTTTCACAGTGTTGTTGTTGTTGTTAAAGTGCGGAGCGTCGGAACCCTCTGTCCCCCTCCCTACAGGAGTTCACTTAAAAGCCAGCCTGCTCTCAGCGAGCAAAGGATTAGGGAGGGAGGAGATGTTTAAGAGAGGGAGGGAAGGAGATAGTGGGTAGAGGGAGGGAAGGAGATAGTGGGTAGAGGGAGGGATGCTGAAGCTAACATGAAAGGACAACTTTTTTCAGGGTTTCCACGGAGATAGCTGTGTGTACCACCGTCACCGGCGCTGCCCCTGCCACCTCGCAGCACACTGCCACCACCACCACACACAGACGCACAAAGTTGAGTTGCATTTACCCTAATGAAAACAGAGATTACAAATTTCCCCTTCATACATGTACAGTGCCTTGCAAAAGTATTCATCCCCCTTGACGTTTTTTCCTATTTTGTTGCATTACAACCTGTAATTTAAATGGATTTGATGCACGCTCAAGTTTTCTGTTTTTTTGTCTTATTTCTTGTTTGTTTCACCCCAAAAAATATTTTGCATCTTCAAAGTGGTAGGCATGTTGTGTAAATCAAATGATACAACCCCCCCCAAAAATCCATTTTAATTCCAGGTTGTAAGGCAACAAAATAGGAAAAATACCAAGGGGGGTGAATACTTTCACAAGCCACTGTAGATAACACAGTTCATTGTGAATGGAAATAAGCCTAGAGCAACGCATATCGTCATTGTATATCTACAATACACATCAACACTTGAGATTACCTCAGCATGAAGACCTATTGGGTTTCTGTCTTCTACCGTCTGGAGTAAAAGTAATGTAACCTACTGTATCGTGTTTCCTGAAAATATGATGTCAGGACGGATATTTTGCTTTGCAGGCCTACCAGGCATTTCTGTTTTTGTCTAAATATCATCATTTGTGGTGTTCCTCTGACTCTAATTGGCTTACAGCTGTTTTCCACTTTTTCCATATTCGTGCCAGTGGTGTGTTTTTACTACAGGACGACAGTGTTGCTCCAAACCAGCAGTCGTTGAATGGCTGCCGGGCCTCGTGTACATTTAGGGAAATGGAAAGACATTACATTTAATTATTGGGCAGGGTGAGACCATGTTGAATGTAGGCCCCTCTCTGTTTCTATTTCTCTCTCTACATCCTTCTCTTATCCTCTGATCATAAAGTGGAACCATTTCCAGCTATTGAAATGGCCCCCAGGGCTTACCGTGAAAACAATGCAGGGCTTGAACCCTCCACATATTTGAATGGGGCTGGTGTTATCACAGGGGGAGGGACTTTATCTCACCTATCATCACTCTTTAACTTTCACCTCAACGAGCCCACTATTTTATTCCTCCCATTTCTCTTGCATCGTTTCTCTCGCCTACTCTCCGCCTCTGAATGTTTCCTGTCCACACCATCCCTCCATCTTCGTTCTCTCCACAGCCTCTATCTCCATCCATCTTTTTAATAATCCTATCAGGGTGTCTACCCCCAAATGAACACTTCTTCCATTTAGGAGGATTTCCATTTAGCCCCCGTCCCCTGTGGTTTTCTCAATACGGTTTTCACAGCTTTGATTATGCAGCAGGCTGCTGTGTGTGTGTGTGTTCCCCATCTTGACTAACCCCTCTTCCTCTATTTCCTCCATCTTTTGATGATGATTATATGGAGGATTTCATTACTCTGATTTCTGTCAAGGACCCTTTTTATACACCTACACGCTAATCAACAGTTAACCCAGGTCGATCACAGTACAGATTGTACTGATAGACAGATGGATCAGTCCAGTCATTACTCCAGTGGATATCCACCACTCTCACAGGAGAAATGCCAAATCAACAACGTGATGTCCAATAGAGGTTTGCCTGGAAACGGCCTAGACGTTTTGGGAGGAAGTGCTGTTCTCGCTACGCTGTGGGATATCGACCATCATACAGTGGGGGAAAAAAGTATTTAGTCAGCCACCAATTGTGCAAGTTCTCCCACTTAAAAAGATGAGAGAGGCCTGTAATTTTCATCATAGGTACACGTCAACTATGACAGACAAAATGAGAAAAGAAAATCCAGAAAATCACATTATGATTTTTTATGAATTTATTTGCAAATTATGGTGGAAAATAAGTATTTGGTCACCTACAAACAAGCAAGATTTCTGGCTCTCACATACCTGTAACTTCTTCTTTAAGAGGCTCCTCTGTCCTCCACTCATTACCTGTATTAATGGCACCAGTTTGAACTTGTTATCAGTATAAAAGACACCTGTCCACAACCTCAAACAGTCACACTCCAAACTCCACTATGGCCAAGACGAAAGAGCTGTCAAAGGACACCAGAAACAAAATTGTAGACCTGCACCAGGCTGGGAAGACTGAATCTGCAATAGGTAAGCAGCTTGGTTTGAAGAAATCAACTGTGGGAGCAATTATTAGGAAATGGACGACATACAAGACCACTGATAATCTCCCTAGATCTGGGGCTCCATGCAAGATCTCACCCCGTGGGGTCAAAATGATCACAAGAACAGTGAGCAAAAATCCCAGAACCACACGGGGGGACCTAGTGAATGACCTGCAGAGAGCTGGGACCAAAGTAACAAAGCCTACCATCAGTAACACACTACGCCGCCAGGGACTCAAATCCTGCAGTGCCAGACGTGTCCCCCTGCTTAAGCCAGTACATGTCCAGGCCCGTCTGAAGTTTACTAGAGTGCATTTGGATGATCCAGAAGAGGACTGGGAGAATGTCAGATGAAACCAAAATATAACTTTTTGGCAAAAACTCAACTCGTCGTGTTTGGAGGACAAAGAATGCTGAGTTGCATCCAAAGAACACCATACCTACTGTGAAGCATGGGGGTGGAAACATCATGCTTTGGGGCTGTTTTTCTGCAAAGGGACCAGGACGACTGATCCGTGTAAAGGAAAGAATGAATGGGGCCATGTATCGTGAGATTTTGAGTGAAAACCTCCTTCCATCAGCAAGGGCATTGAAGATGAAACGTGGCTGGGTCTTTCAGCATGACAATGATCCCAAACACACCGCCCGGGCAACGAAGGAGTGGCTTCGTAAGAAGCATTTCAAGGTCCTGGAGTGGCCTAGCTAGTCTCCAGATCTCAACCCCATAGAAAATCTTTGGAGGGAGTTGAAAGTCCGTGTTGCCCAGCGACAGCCCCAAAACATCACTGCTCTAGAGGAGATCTGCATGGAGGAATGGGCCAAAATACCAGCAACAGTGTGTGGAAACCTTGTGAAGACTTACAGAAAACGTTTGACCTGTGTCATTGCCAACAAAGGGTATATAACAAAGTATTGAGAAACTTTTGTTATTGACCAAATACTTATTTTCCACCATAATTTGCAAATAAATTCATAAAAAATCCTACAATGTGATTATCTGGATTTTTTTTTCTCATTTTGTCTGTCATAGTTGACGTGTCCCTATGATGAAAATTACAGGCCGCTCTCATCTTTTTAAGTGGGAGAACTTGCACAATTGGTGGCTGACTAAATACTTTTTTCCCCACTGTATCTGACTGTCACTGTGTAGTTAATCGTGACACACAGGGCCCCAGTGTGTGAGAAGGGTCTGTATCGACTCACATTCAAGTCGTTTGGACACATTTCCACTCGATTAAGGTACTCTGTGTCCTTTAAAGCACATACAGTTTGTACTGATAGATTTGGATGCACAGAGTTGATCTAAAGCCCACATGTTAGGTCCAAGAGAGGTTGTAGAGGGGTTTTCAAGAACTCCTTTGGTCTGTTTCCTTCTGCTAAGATTCCTGTTGATGATAATGGCCCATGCCAGAGAGAGTATGAACTCACTGCAGCTTCAGAACAGAGACAGACCCTGACAGGACACCAAAAAAATAAAAGCATTTTGATGACTCGGTTCACTTGTCAAGTTTGCGAGGGCCTACTGCCAGTGTTTTTGACATCATAGAATGTTCCAGAGATCTTTGACAGAAATGTCTCTGTGGAGAGAGAAAAGAGGAGAATCAAATAAAAGATGGAGTGAGCTTTCAGGAGGCCCATTGGAATTGTGGGTATTGGTGTTTTCAGGCTACCATGCAAAATTAGCTTTTTGACTTCTTCCTTTGAAGAGTGTACTCCTAAACGAGACAAGTTAAAGTTTATGCTGGAGTCGTGGTCACTGTATGTAATATGAACTTCCCATAAACCTCACCCAATCTCTCACTATTGCTAAAGAAAGACCTCAGTGGTACTGAACACTTTAATATCACCACAACCAGGAAGTACTGCCTTCCAGACCCGTCCAGCTTCATCCATATCACGGCTCAAACACGTGTCAGCTATCCCATCCATAGACACAGTCTGCAAGTGAGCGATATGAGGGCCAAAGCCCAGCCAGCTCCCAGCCAGTTGTGACTTCCAGGGGAACACTGTCTGTCAGCACTGTCCCTGCTATCGCTCACCAAATCAATCAATCTGTCACATGCTTCTTAAACAACCGGTATAGACTAACAGTGAATAACTTATGGGCCAAACAATGCAGAGAGAAAGATAATAACACCAGGAATAAATAGACAATGAGTAACGATAACTTTGCTATATACACGGGGTACCACTACCGAGTCGATATGCAGGGGTACGAGGAAATTGATACAGTGCATTCGGAAAGTATCTTTCCACATTTTGTTACGTTACAGCCTTATTCTAAATTGAATTTTTAAAAAAATATCCTCAACAATCTACATACAATACCCCATAATGACAAAGTGAAAACAGGTTTTTAGAAATGTTTGCAAATGTATTAAAAATACAAAACAGATACCTTATTTACATAAGTATTCAGACCCTTTGCTATGAGTCTTGAAATTAAGCCCAGGTGCATCCTGTTTCCATTGATCATCCTTGAGATGTTTCTACAACTTGATTGGAGTCCACCTGTGGTAAATTCAATTGATTGGACATGATTTGGAAAGGCACACACCTGTCTATATAAGGTCCCACAGTTGACAGTGCACGTCAGAGCAGAAACCAAGCCATGAGGTCGGAGGAATTGTCCGTAGAGCTCCGAGACAGGATTGTGTCTAGGCACAGATCTCGGGAAGGGTAGCAAAAAAAATTCTGCAGCATTGAAGGTCCCCACGAACACAGTGGCCTCCATCATTCTTAAATGGAAGAAGTTTAGAACCACCAAGACTCTTCCTAGAGCTGGCTGCCCAGCCTAACTGGGAAATCAGGGGATAAGGGCCTTGGTCAGGGTGGTGACCAAGAACCTGATGGTTACTCTGACAGAGCTCCAAAGTTCCTCTGTGGTGATAGGAGAACCTTCCAGAAGGACAACCATCTCTGCAGCACTCAACCAATCAGGCCTTTATGGTAGAGTGGCCAGATGGAAGCCACTCCTCAGTAAAAGGCACATGACAGCCCACTTGGAGTTTGCCTAAAGGCACCTACGACTCTCAGACCATGAGAAACAAGATTCTCTGGTCTGATGAAACCAAGATTGAACTCTTTGGCCTGAATGCCTAGCGTCACGTCTGGAGGAAACCTGGCACCATCCCTACAGTGAAGCATGGAGGTGGCAGCATCATGCAGTGGGGATATTTTTCAGCGGCAGGGACTGGGAGACTAGTCAGGATCGAGGGAAAGATGAACGGAGCAAAGTACAGAGAGATCCTTGATGAAAACCAGCTCCAGAGTTCTCAGGACCTCAGACTGGGACAAAGGTTCACCTTCCAATAGGTAAACGACCCTAATCACATAGCCAAGGAAATGCAGGAGTGGCTTTGGGACAAGTTGCTGAATGTCCTTGAGTGGCCCAGCTGATAGAGCTTGAGAGAATCTGCAGAGAAGAATGGGATAAACTCCCCAAATACAGGTGTGCCAAGCTTGTAGCGTCATGCCCAAGAAGACTCAAGGCTGTAATCGCTGCCAAAGTTGCTTCAACAAATTACTGAGTAAAAGGTCTGAATACTTATGTAAATGTGATATTTCAGTTATTATATTATTTTTGCAAAAATATTCTACAAACCTGTTTTTGCTTTATAATTATGGGGTATTGTGTGTAGATTGAGGGGGAGAAAAGCAATTTAATCAATTTTAGAATAAGTCACAGGGTCTGAATACTTTCCGACTGCACTGTATATACAAAAGTATGTGGACACCCCTCCACATTTTTGGATTTGGCTATTTCAGCCACACCCGTTGCTGACAGGTGTATAAAATTGAGCACACAGCCATGTAATCACCATAGACAAACATTGGCAGTAGAATGGCCTTACTGAAGAGCTCAGTGAGTTTCAATGTGGCACTATCATAGGATGCCACCTTTCCAAGAAGTCAGTTCATCAAATTTCTGCCCTGCTAGAGCTGCCCCGGTCAACTGTAAGTGCTGTTATTGTGAAGTGGAAACATCTAGGAGCAACATGGCTCAGCCACGAAGTGGTAGGCCACAAAAGCTCACAGAACGGGACTGCCAAGTGCTGTAGCGTGTAAAAAATAGTCTGGCCTCGGTTGCAACACTCACTACCGAGTTCCAAACTGCATCTGGAAGCAACGTCAGCACAAGAACTGTTCGTGATCAAGCAGCCGCACACAAGCCTAAGATCACCATGCGCATTGCCAAGCATCGGCTGGAGTGGTTCGCTGCCATTGGACTCTGGAGCAGTGGAAACGCGTTCTCTGATGAATCACGCTTCCCCATGTGGCAGTCCGACGGATGAATCTGGGTTTGGAGGATGCCAGAAGAACAATACTTGCCCCAATGCATAGTGCAAACTGTCAAGTTTGGTGAAGGAGGAATAATGGTCTAGGGTTGTTTTTCATGGTTCGGGCTAGGCCCATTAGTTCCAGTGAAGGGAAATCTTAACGCTACAGCATACAATGACATTCTAGACGATTCTGTGCTTCCAATTTTGTGGCAACAGTTTGGGGAAGGCCCTTTCCTGTTTCAGCATGACAATGCCCCCGTGCACAAAGCGAGGTCCATACAGAAAAGGTTTGTCTCGATTGGTGTGGAAGAACTTGACTGGCCTGCACAGAGCCCTGACCTCAACCCCATCGAATACCTTTGGGATTAATTGGAACGCCTACTGCGAGCCAGGCCTAATCGCCCAACATCAGTGCCCGACCTCACTAATGCTCTTGTGGCTGAATGGAAGCAAATCCCTGCAGCAACGTTCCAACATCTAGTGGAAAACCTTCCCAGAAGAGTGGAGGCTGTTATAGCAGCAAAGGGGGGACCAACTCCATATTAATGACTTTGGAATGAGATGTTCGACGAGCAGGTGTCCACATACTTTTGATCATGTAGTGTATGCACATATAGGTAGGGATAAAGTGACTAGGCAACAGGATAGATAATAAACAGTAGCAGCAGTGTATGTGGTGAGTCAAAAGAGTGCAAAAAGGGTCAACACAAATAGTCTGGGTAGCTATTGGTTAACTATTTAACTAACTATTTAGCAGTCTTATATCTTGGCGGTAGAAGCTGTTCAGGGTCCTGTTGCTTCCAGACTTGCTGCATCGGTAGCAGAGAACAACAGACACCTTCGCTGTGTGTGTGTGTGATCCATCTACAGTGGGGGGGAAAAAAAGTATTTAGTCAGCCACCAATTGTGCAAGTTCTCCCACTTAAAAAGATGAGAGGCCTGTAATTTTCATCATAGGTACACGTCAACTATGACAGACAAAATGAGAAAAGAAAAATCCAGAAAATCACATTGTAGGATTTTTCATGAATTTATTTGCAAATTATGGTGGAAAATAAGTATTTGGTCAATAACAAAAGTTTCTCAATACTTTGTTGTATACCCTTTGTTGGCAATGACACAGGTCAAACGTTTTCTGTAAGTCTTCACAAGGTTTTCACACACTGTTGCTGGTATTTTTGGCCCATTCCTCCATGCAGATCTCCTCTAGAGCTGTCGCTGGGCAACACGGACTTTCAACTCCCTCCAAAGATTTTCTATGGGGTTGAGATCTGGAGACTGGCTAGGCCACTCCAGGACCTTGAAATGCTTCTTACAAAGCCACTCCTTCGTTGCCCGGGCGGTGTGTTTGGGATCATTGTCATGCTGAAAGACCCAGCCACGTTTCATCTTCTCTTTCGTAACGTCTGAGATCCCCAGAGATTGGAAAGCTGCCGCGGTCATCCCCCTCTTCAAAGGGGGTGACACTCTAGATCCAAACTGTTACAGACCTATATCCATCCTGCCCTGCCTTTCGAAAGTATTTGAAAGCCAAGTTAACAAACAGATCACCGACCATTTCGAATCCCACCGTACCTTCTCCGCTATGCAATCCGGTTTCCGAGCTGGTCATGGGTGCACTTCAGCCACGCTCAAGGTCCTAAACGATATTATAACCGCGATCGATAATAGACAGTACTGTGCAGCCGTCTTCATCGACCTGGCCAAGGCTTTCGACTCTGTCAACCACCGCATTCTTATTGGCAGACTAAATAGCCTTGGTTTCTCAAATGACTGCCTCGCCTGGTTCACCAACTACTTCTCAGAGTTCAATGTGTCAAATCGGAGGGCCTGTTGTCTGGAACTATGGCAGTCTCAATGGGTGTGCCACAGGGTTCAATTCTTGGGCCGACTCTTTTCTCCGTGTATATCAATGATGTCGCTCTTACTGCTGGTGACTCTCAGATCCACCTCTACGCAGACGACACCATTTTGTATACATCTGGCCCTTCATTGGACACTGTGTTAACAAACCTCCAAACGAGCTTCAATGCCATACAACACTCCTTCAGTAGCCTCCAACTGCTCTTAAACACTAGTAAAACTAAATGCATGCTCTTCAATCGAACGCTGCTGGCACCCGCCCACCCGACTAGAATCACTACTCTCGACGGGTCTGACCTAGAGTATGTGGACAACTACAAATACCTAGGTGTCTGGTTAGACTGTAAACTCTCCTTCCAGACTCACATTAAGAATCTCCAATCCAAAGTTAAATCTAGAATCGGCTTCCTATTTCGCAACAAAGCCTCCTTCACTCATGCTGCCAAACATGCCCTCGTAAAACTGACTATCCTACCGATCCTTGACTTCGGCGATGTCATTTACAAAATAGCCTCCAACACTCTACTCAGCAAATTGGATGTAGTATATCACAGTGCCATCCGTTTTGTCTCCAAAGCCCCATACACTACCCACCACTGTGACCTGTACGCTCTTGTTGGCTGGTCCTCACTACATGTTCGTCGTCAAACCCACTGGCTCCAGGCCATCTATAAATCACTGCTAGGCAAATCCCCGCCTTATGTTAGCTCATTGGTCACCATAGCAGCACCCACCCGTAGTCTGCGCTCCAGCAGGTATATCTCACTGGTCATCCACAAAGCCAACACCTCCTTTGGCCGCCATTCCTTCCAGTTCTCTGCTGCCAATGACTGGAACGAATTGCAAAAATCTCTGAAGCTGGAGACTCTTATCTCCCTCACTAACTTTAAGCATCAGTTGTCAGAGCACCTTACTGATCACTGCACCTGTACACAGCCCATCTGAAATTAGCCCACCCAACTATCTCATCCCTATATTGTTATTTATTTTGCTCTTTTGCACCCCAGTATCTCTATTTGCACATAATCTCTTGCACATCTATCATTCCAGTGTTAATACTAATTGTAATTATTTTGCACTATAGCCTATGTATTGCCTTACCTCCATAACTTGCTACATTTGCACACACTGTATATATATTTTCTGTTGTATTTTTTTGACTTTGTTTTTTTACCCCATATGTAACTCATTTTTCATTCAATCTCATTCCTTTACACGGATCAGTCGTCCTGGTCCCTTTGCAGAAAAACAGCCCCAAAGCATGATGTTTCCACCCCCATGCTTCACAGTAGGTATGGTGTTCTTTGGATGCAACTCGGCATTCTTTGTCCTCCAAACACAACGAGTTGAGTTTTTACCAAAAAGTTATATTTTGGTTTCATCTGACCATATGACATTCTCCCAATCCTCTTCTGGATCATCCAAATGCACTCTAGCAAACTTCAGACGGGCCTGAACATGTACTGGCTTAAGCAGGGGGACATGTCTGGCACTGAAGGATTTGAGTCCCTGGCGGCGTAGTGTGTTACTGATGGTAGGCTTTGTTACTTTGGTCCCTGGTAGGCTTTGGTACTTTGGCTCTCTGCAGGTCATTCACTAGGTCCCCCCGTGTGGTTCTGGGATTTTTGCTCACCGTTCTTGTGATCATTTCGACCCCACGGGGTGAGATCTTGCGTGGAGCCCCAGATCGAGGGAGATTATCAGTGGTCTTGTATGTCTTCCATTTCCTAATAATTGCTCCCACAGTTGATTTCTTCAAACCAAGCTGCTTACCTATTGCAGATTCAGTCTTCCCAGCCTGGTGCAGGTCTACAATTTTGTTTCTGGTGTCCTTTGACAGCTCTTTGGTCTTGGCCATAGTGGAGTTTGGAGTGTGACTGTTTGAGGTTGTGGACAGGTGTCTTTTATACTGATAACAAGTTCAAACAGGTGCCATTAATACAGGTAACGAGTGGAGGACAGAGGAGCCTCTTAAAGAAGAAGTTACAGGTCTGTGAGAGCCAGACATCTTGCTTGTTTGTAGGTGACCAAATACTTATTTTCCACCATAATTTGCAAATAAATTCATTAAAAATCCTACAATGTGATTTTCTGGAGAAAAAAAATTCTCAATTTGTCTGTCATAGTTGATGTGTACCTATGATGAAAATTACAGGCCTCTCTCATCTTTTTAAGTGGGAGAACTTGCACAATTGGTGGCTGACTAAATACTTTTTTTCCCCCACTGTAAATCCCACCACTGACACCATTAGTCACGAACGAGAACGGAGGGATGTCTGTCCCTGTCGGATATGACAAGGTGTACTGTGGTTTCTGCGCTTGAATAGGGTAAGTTGCTCATGATCAGTTAACTTACCCTGTGTAATGAGGTTAATACCATGTCATCATTATGTGGTGCACTGCCAATGGAGTTTCACTTAAAGAGCAGCAGTAATATTTCACAGGATTGGTTATAGGTGTTGTAAACACTGTATATTTTCCTAGCCAATACAGGGCATTGAGAATCTATTGAAGTTTTAACTCTTATTGGAATCTCGCTGTTTCCTGACAGGACCAGCTGGGAGCCTTCTACTGTCGACGGCTATAGGCCTAACAGTGGGGCGGCTGTTAGAGAGGGCATAATACCTACTGTAGAGAGACAAGTGTGCTGTATAATGAATACATCTGGTCTCCGTCTCTCCCTGGTTCTGACTGACATTGAGCTATCAAGGAAAATATTGTATTCAGTAATGAAAACCTTTTTCACAAGATAAATTTAAAAAACCAAGGTATCCAAGTCACGCCTGGCCAATCACACTAAATGTCCCTTGAGAGCAGATGATCTAAAACAGGTCTGTGTCTGCTTTTACAGTCTATGTCATGTGTGCCATCATTTCATTTTGTTTTCATGATCACAGCTCTGCAATAGGGTGATGTCATTGGCACGTGATGCTCAGAACGCAGTGTTTTCACACCATACAGTGGCGAGACACCGTGCAGCATTGTGGGTATTCTGCCTCTAAAGCTGGACCCAAATCACGAGCGTGTTGCCTTGATCACTGAGACGAGGTGTCACTGTTTTCACAGTGCCTCTAGCTGTCACGTCTACACTGAGCCATCCTTTACTCTACAAGCATAATGTTGATGATAGCAGTCATACTTTAATTATTGTATATGTGATAAGGCCAGTGAGGGGGCCAGATATAATTACAGACACCTGTGATAATCTGAAGTACACAAAAGGGCTACTAGATGTCTTGTGATAGATTACATAAAATCCTTGAAAGATACAACAATTCTGATAGTTTACTGGTAAACATTTCCAGTAAAATACCCTCCCTTTACAACCCTACTGCTATAGCTTGGAAAATAAAGAAATTGGACTGTTTTCCTAAAGAAGTTAAATCCGCTTCGTGTTTTGTTTCCTTGCCACGATACTAACGAGTATCACGATACTGGTATCGTCCCAGCCCTACTATTTACAATGAAAATAACTTGAACTGTACACAACAAGTTGTGCTTTCATTGTATTTCAAGGCTATGCCTGGTGTTTGTGTTATGTCCCTCTCTTGAAACCGCTCATGCGTGTGGCTTTCCCTGGAGGCCTGTGAGATCTTATCACACACAGTAGGTCTTGTGTTACATACCAGCATGAATCACCAGTGTGTGTCTGTGTGAAATATGATTCTTTATGTCGCCTTAAAGTACTTCTTCACCTCCAAGCACTTGGCTTTTATGTCGAACTAATGTCTTTTAAACAGTGATGATTTTGCACCCCAGTATCTCTATTTGCACATAATCTCTTGCACATCTAGCATTCCAGTGTTAATACTATTGTAATTATTTTGAACTATAGCCTATTTATTGCCTTACCTCCATAACTTGCTACATTTGCACACACTGTATATATATTTTCTGTTGTATTTTTGACTTTATGTTTTTTACCCCATATGTAACTCTGTGTTGTTTTTATTGCACTGCTTTGCTTTATCTTGGCCAGGTCGCAGTTGTAAATGAGAACCTGTTCTCAACTGGCTTACCTGGTTAAATAAAGGTGAAATAAAAAAAAATAAATGATGATTACTGTAGCTGTTCTGTATTCTGTGTTAGCAGTCAGCATTAGCTAACAGGAACACAGCTATGATCACTGTGGATGTCTGTGGTGTGTTGGCACTGAAAATCATCAGTCCGTTACAGACAACAGTACAATACCCAAACCTCAGTGCACTCCTCCTCCTCCTCCATAGCTACTGGGTATGAAGGCTTTTACACCTGAACTATTATTTTACCCCTCTCATTTGTGTCTGTGTAAATCTGTGTGTGTTCCTCTCACGCTGGGGTTTCTGATGGGGTCTAATCTCCATCATACACTGCTGCCCACATCTCTCTATTCCTGCCAAAGCTATTTTAGAGCCCTGAGGCTGCCACACAGCACTCTCCCTCCATTTCTCCCTCTGTCTCTCTCTGTCTGTCTCTCTCTCTCTCTCTCTCTCTCTCTCTCTCTCTCTCTCTCGCTCTTTCGCTGTCTCTCTCTCTCTCTTTCGCTGTCTCTCTCTCTGTCTCTCTCTCTGTCTCTCTCTCTGTCTCTCTCTCCCTCCCTCTGTCTCTCTCGCTCTTTCGCATTCTGTCTCTCTCTGTCTCTCTTTCTTTCGCTATCTCTCTCTCTCGCTGTCTCTCTCTCTCTCTTTCGCTGTCTGTCTGTCTGTCTGTCTGTCTCTCTCTCTCTCTCTCTCTCTCTCTCTCTCTCTCTCTCTCTCTCTCTCTCTTTCGCTGTCTCTGTCTGTCTCTCTCTCTTTCGCTGTCTCTCTCTGTCTGTCTGTCTCTCTCTCTTTCGCTGTCTCTCTCGCTCTCTCTCTGTCTCTCTCTCCCTCCCTCTGTCTCTCTCGCTCTTTCGCATTCTGTCTCTCTCTCTGTCTCTCTTTCTTTTGCTATCTCTCTCTCTCGCTGTCTCTCTCTCTCTCTCTTTCGCTGTGTCTGTCTGTCTCTCTCTCTCTCGCTGTCTCTCTCTCTCTCTTTCGCTGTCTCTGTCTGTCTGTCTGTCTCTCTCTCTCTCTCTCTTTCTCTTTCGCTGTCTATCTCGCTCTTTCGCTGTCTCTCTCGCTCTCTCTCTGTCTCTCTCGCTCTTTCGCATTCTGTCTCTCTCTCTGTCTCTCTTTCTTTCGCTATCTCTCTCTCTCGCTGTCTCTCTCTCTCTCTTTCGCTGTCTCTCTCTCTTTCGCTGTCTCTCTCTCTCTCTTTCGCTGTCTCTCTGTCTCTCTCTCTTTCTCGCTCTTTCGCATTCTGTCTCTCTCTCTGTCTCTCTCTCTCTCTCTTTCGCTCTCTCTCTCTCTTTCGCTCTCTCTCTCTCTTTCGCTGTCTCTCTCTCTCTTTCGCTGTCTCTCTCTCTCGCTGTCTCTCTCTCTTTCGCTGTCTCTCTCTCTCTCTCTTTCGCTGTCTCTCTCTCTGTCTCTCTCTCTTTCTTTCGCTGTCTCTCTCTCTCTTTCGCTGTCTCTCTCTCTCTCTCTTTCGCTGTCTCTCTCTCTCTCTCTTTCGCTGTCTCTCTCTCTTGCTTTTTCGCTGTCTCTCTCTGTCTCTCTCTTTCTCTTTCGCTCTTTCGCATTCTGTCTCTCTCTCTGTCTCTCTTTCTTTCGCTCTCTTTCGCGGTCTCTCTCTCTCTCTCGCTGTCTCTCTCTTTCGCTGTCTCTCTCTTTCGCTGTCTCTCTCTCTTTCGCTGTCTCTCTCTGTCTCTCTTTCTCTCTCGCTCTTTCGCTTTCTGTCTCTCTCTCTGTCTCTCTCTCTCTCTTTCTTTCGCTCTCTTTCGCGGTCTCTCTCTCTCTCGCTGTCTCTCTCTCTCGCTCTCTTTCGCTGTCTCTCTCTTTTTCGCTGTCTCTCTCTTTCGCTGTCTCTCTCTCTCTTTCGCTGTCTCTCTCTCTCTTTCGCTGTTCTCTCTCTCTCTTTCGCTGTCTCTCTCTCTCGCTCGCTGTCTCTCTCTCTCTCGCTCGCTGTCTCTCTCTCTCTCGCTCGCTGTCTCTCTCTCTCTCTCGCTCTTTCGCTGTCTCTCTCTCGCTCTTTCGCTGTCTCTCTCTCTCTCGCTCTCTCTCTCTCGCTGTCTCTCTCTCTCTCTCGCTGTCTCTCTCGCTGTCTCTCTCTCTCTCTCCCTCTTTCGCTGTCTCTCTCTCGCTCTTTCGCTGTCTCTCTCTCGCTCTTTCGCTGTCTCTCTCTCTCACTCTCGCTGTCTCGCTCTCTCGCTCTTTCGCTCTCTCTCTCTGTCTCTCACTCTTTCTCTCTCTCTCTCTCTTTCGCTGTCTCTCTCGCTCTTTCGCTTTCTGTCTCTCTCTGCATCTCTCTCTGCATCTCTCTCTGCCTCTCGCTCTGTCTCGCTCTCTCTCTCTCGCTCTCTCTTTCTCTGCATCTCTCTCTGCCTCTCTCTCTGCCTCTCTCTCTCTGCCTCTCTCTCTCTGCCTCTCTCTCTCTCTCTCTGCCTCTCTCTGTTTCATTTGTCTATTTCGGTCTTTCTTTATCTATTTATAACATTTTCTGTCTGTCTCTGTGTCTGTCCACTGTTGCAGCTGATCTTAGTCTCTTGCTCTTCACTGGCTGTCTCTTTCCCTTTCTGTCAGTCATTTCTTTCATTCCTGTCTGTGTCTTCTCTCTCACACCTTTTTATTGTTTTGTTCCCGGTGGTGGATATTTCAGTCCTCACTGAATGCAGTAGTTATTCTGATGGTGCTTATTGCAGGGCCCTATAGAATCTGTATGGCAGACAATGCGGACAGAATCGCAGAATTCAGACATTAAAACAGAATTCAACAAAATTCTAAAATGTATTGAACTCATTAGAAAATGCATTAATTTGCCCAAGTTAATCATAAGACATGAGTCTGTGTGTAGTGTGGCGCTTGTATATCTGGTCTACACTCTGTGTAGCCGTTAGCAATGAATGCTAATGCTAATGATAACTGTCTGTTGTTGGATGGAAAGGCTTTCCCAAAAACCTTCTCAATTAAATATTAACCACAAAGTAGCCTATGCCTACCTGGCAGAATGATAGAGATTATTTGTGTCAATCCAGTGGCCATTTGTTTTGCAATCTCTGCAGTCACGTGATCGCTACAGAAACACTGCTAAGCAAATAACGGTCTCTGGCTGGTGTGAAGGGTTATTACACCCAAAATGATTTTTCCCAGATCTCAAAATTGGTTTCTTGATGTGGTTTAAGCATTGTTGTGGACTTAGAGTATCCAATGTATTTTATTTTTTTCTATTAGAATTTTATTTTTTTCATAGTGAAAACCTGAAAAAACTGGGGGAAACAAAACGGAAACCTGGAAAAACAAAACGGAGAAAACTGAATTTTGGGAAAAAATAACAGATTTATAGGGCTGTAGTTTTTGTATCTCCACTTCTCTCTTTTTCTCTCTCTCTCTCTCTCTCTCTCTCTCTCTGTCCACCTTTTTTATTCGTCTTTCTTTGCCTCTCTTCCCGTCTCCTCTTTCTCTCTCCTTCCTCCTCTCTCTCTCTCTTTCTTCCTCTCTGATACCTGTTGTCATGTTTCAGGTGGAAGTGTCGGACTTAAGGACCACCCTTTGCAACACTTTATTTTCGCTGCCTTGGCAACGCAGCCGAGAGAAGCAGTGAGTCAGGAGCTTTGATGGCGTGTTATCGCAGCTCCCATATTTCAGCCAGCACTGCTAGTGTGTCGTGTGGTCTTTTGTTAAAGTTGGTCTCCTGCTCTGGCCATTGTGTGGTTTGTGTCGATGTGACGGTTTGGGCCAGAGCTCAGGCTGATGAGAGAGGAAGATCGTCTTTAGGAGAATGGAGGGGAGATTGGGGCTTTAGCCACATCCAGGCAGCGTGTTTGTGTGTGTGTGCGTGCAAGCATATGTGTGTGCTTTTAAGTGGGTTAGGCAGGTGTGTTAGTACGTGCCTGCCTGCTAATTGTGTGGAGCAGATGCAGGATTGTTGTTGAGTGTCTGTCTGGGTCTGTGCCTGGGGTGGCCCGACTGAGATGGACTACCTGAGTGTGAGCTGAATACTGAACAAGGGACGGCTCTCATGCCTGAATACTGAACAAGGGAAGGCTCTCATGCCTGAATACTGAACAAGGGATGGCTCTCATGCCTGAATACTGAACAAGGGAAGGCTCTCATGCCTGAATACTGAACAAGGGAAGGCTCTCATGCCTGTATACGTGACTGGGGACGGCTCTCATGCCTGAATACTGAACAAGGGACGGCTCTCATGCCTGAATACTGAACAAGGGACGGCTCTCATGCCTGTATACGTGACTGGGGACGGCTCTCATGCCTGAATACTGAACAAGGGACGGCTCTCATGCCTGAATACTGAACAAGGGACGGCTCTCATGCCTGTATACGTGACTGGGGACGGCTCTCATGCCTGAATACTGAACAAGGGACGGCTCTCATGCCTGAATACTGAACAAGGGACGGCTCTCATGCCTGAATACGTGACTGGGGACGGCTCTCATGCCTGTATACGTGACTGGGGACGGCTCTCATGCCTGTATACGTGACTGGGGACGGCTCTCATGCCTGTATACGTAATTATTATAATAATAATAATTAATAATAATAAAAATAATTGGTAATTTAGCTGACGCTCTTATCCAGAGCGACTTACAGGAGCAATTAGGGTTAAGTTCCTTGCTCAAGGGCACATCGACAGATTTTTCACCTAGTCTGCTTGGGGATTAGAACCAGCGACCTTTCGGTTACTGGCACAACGCTCTTAACCACTAAGCTACCTGCCGCCCTACGTGACTGGGGACGGCTCTCATGCCTGAATACGTGACTGGGGAAAGGGCCGTTCCTGCAGCTGCTACAGACACAAATGCAGCCTCTTACATAACATACTGCTGCATTTTCATTTTCAAATGTTCATTCATGAATAATTAGTTCATTAATTCATACATTCAATCACTCATTTGCTCATTTATTTACCCACTCACAAACCATTTCCAGACAGGATATTTGACTGCTTTCTACCTCGCTCCCCCTCCATCCCTCCATCTCCTCTTTTTTGAACACATTTGTTTTTTATTCAAAGCTGTGTGTGTCCACATCTTTCTCTCTGCCTGAAACAGGTTGACATCTTTTTTTGCATAATATTTCCCCACGGACATTCTGTGGTATTAGTACACACTTAGTTTTGCCATCAGTATGATGATGAATATAGAAAAACAGTCTACGTGCCTGTAGCCTTAATACATCCTCCATCTTTGTCATTATGGTAATTACAGAGTGTTGTATATGCCTGTAGGTCTACAGTGCATTCGGAAAGTATTCAGACCCCTTGACTTTTCCCATGTTTTGTTACGTTACAGCCTTATTCTAAAATTTATTTATTTTTTAAAATCCCCCTCATCAATCTACACACAATACCCCATAATGACAAAGCAATAACAGGTTTTTAGAAATTTTAGCACATTTTATAAATATAAAAAACCCTGCAGTATTCAGACCCTTTACTCAGTACTTTGTTGAAGCACCTTTTGCAGCGATTACAGCCTCAAGTGTTTTTGGGTATGACGCTACAAGCTTGGCACACATGTATTTTGGTGAGTTTCTCCAATTCCTGTTTTCGCTTTGTCATTATGGGGTATTGTGTGTAGATTGCATTTTTTAAATCCATTTTAGAATATGGCTGTAACGTAACAAAATGTGGAAAAGGGGTCTGAATACTTTCCGAATGCACTGTAATGCTGCTATTGTGTTGGATAGTAGGCAGGGTAGTGTTGCGTTAAGAAGGCTGTGTTAATTTATCCTGGATGTCCTCAGGGCCTATGTCTGACAGTGGGTTTTTTCTGAGAGAGACTGTCAGTGAACAGTGTAGCAGACTGTCTTGCCTCTGGGAATCAGACCCTTTTTGAGGAGATGAAGGGTCCTGAAGTGGAGGGAGAGGGGGAGAGAGAAAGGAGACACACACACACACACACGCACAAACAAATACACACACATTGGCATTACAGCGACATGTGCACTGACTCACTGTTCCTGTCAAGGGCCGAGAGTTTGTTGAGTAAGACAACACACACACACACACACACACACACACACACACACACACACACACACACACACACACACACACTAGCAAAGTCTGTTCCTCTCCATATTCAGTTGAGTCATTTGACAGGCACACTATATACGGACCCCAACTTCACTCCCCCCTCTCCAGTCCTTTGTGTGTGTGTGTGTGTGTGTGTGTGTGTGTGCGCACACACCTCCAGTCATCGTTGTTTTTGTCCAATGGGCTGTCATAACAAGGACCGTAGGTTGCACTGGGCATCGTGTTGTGCATGCAGAACTGACCATTCTGGATCTCTGTAATGTCTCTGTGTTCTGATGGGGGATTTACATTCTGTATCTCTGTAATGTCTCTGTGTTCTGATGGGGGATTTACATTCTGTATCTCTGTAATGTCTGTGTTCTGATGGGGGATTTACATTCTGTATCTCTGTAATGTCTCTGTGTTCTGATGGGGGATTTACATTCTGTATCTCTGTAATGTCTGTGTTCTGATGGGGATTCTCTATCTGTCAGATTCTCTCCTTTACAGTGACTCTGGTCTCATCACATCATTGCTGTTGGTCTTCCGGGGTCTGTAAAATCTGCTGCACAGATGAATATTGCTGATAATAATGAATAATGATGATAATGTCTGCGTGAGCTGTAGAGCGGCCAGCGGATGGATCTGCAACACAGGGTCTTAGGCTTCTCTGATGTCACACACTGGGATGAACAGCACATTGTCATAGAAACACTCACCTCATCACCGAGTCATCATGACCGTATCATGAGGCTAGGGGTGTGCCCGCTCCAGTGCCCGGCTATCTGGAGCTAGCCTCTGGGCTTTAGGGGGAAATGCCCGACTTCGTGTGGCTGTGTAGAAAAAGTAGACCGCCAGGATCCCCAGGGCCAGGCGGGTCCAGGGGGGCTTGCACCCCCGGGTTAAGCATTTTTGCTCTATTTTGGTGGCCTTTGGCACATTGTAATGCCTTGATTCCATCTGAAATACACAGCGAAATTATTGAATACTTTGAGTTTACCTCCCAGATTGGGAAAAAAAATGAGTTATGGCATCGGTTTCTCTTACAAAGTGCTGTAAAGACAACGTCTTCTTGCGATAAACAGTGGGCCATTTTATTTTAATGGACCAGTCTGCTTTTGAAGCGGTCTTCTAATGAGGGACTACCCAGGATTCTCTGATACATTCAGGTTGACTTGCACTCGTTCACTCTTTTTTATTTTTATTTTTTAAAGCTTAATCTCTCGCGTTTCATGATGAGCTGTTTTTATTTTTTATGTTTTATTCTTCTCGCTGCCTGTCTCATTAAATAATTGGCTCCCTATTTAAATCAGTCTGGCTGTGCTGCCAAGGCCGAAAGAAGGAGAGGAACGAGGGAAAGAGGAGGAGAGGAAGTGGGGTGGGTGAATCCTGGTCCCATTCATTTTCTCCTGAAACTTTTAAGAAGATGCTGTACCCAGCTCGTCACCATTGTGCTTCCTTCCACTATCGCAAACACAAACCTTCAGCCTAGCTCTGCAGCAACAGGTAGGGAAGGAATGGCATGAGGGGAATGCTCTTTTAATGATACTGACAGGTCAAGACACCGATAAATTGGCCTTTTCAAGGCTTTGGGGACTGAGAATCGACTGGACCTGAGGGCGGCAGCGGGACCAGATGTGCTAGATTTCCATCATGTCAGTGACAGAGGAGGGGGTTGATTGTAGTGAAAATAGCTGCTGCCTGCCCCTGTTTCTTAGGCCTGACAGCATTCTCTCTCTCTCTCTCTGTCTCGCTCTCCGCTCATCTGGGGCTGACTGACGTTAAATAGGTCAGCTCCGGAGTGAATCACACCACACTGTTTTAGTTGTGTTGCTAATGTTTAAAATCCCTCCACCTGGAGCTGTTAATGAGAGAAAGATGAGGAGTCCGGCTCTTTGTGTGTCACGTTTTATGACGCTGCAGACCAATTGGATCATCTGATTGACATGATCATTTATGGCAGTCGGATTGATGAACTACATAGGGGTTTCAAGTTTGTGAACTTGTAAATCATGTTATTGTCATATGTTTGTGGAAAAAACATTGACGTTTACATGGTCTCTCTGTGTAGGTCAATTGGAATCCCCATGTCGGAAATGTAAATGGACTACCATAACACAGTGAATTCAATTATCCTCACACTAGAGATACTCACTAAAGGTGTATGGAACAGAATGGGGTCAGAAGAAGAAGAAGAAGAAGAAGAAGACTGGGAGGATGGTTGAGGTTGCCCTAATGCAGCACTCACACTCTCTAAATTCTTTTTATGTCACAGATTAGGAGAATGCCACCTGGGGATGAGAAAGGTGGCGACGGGAGATAATGGGAGCATGCCAAAATCCGCCCGGATATCGGGATTACCGCCCTGTAAAAGCAGATCTGATTGGTGCGATTGGGATTAGACTTTTGTAAAACAAGACGTGATTGGAGAAATCATTAGCGAGGCTACCCTGCATCACATCTGGCTCAAGTAGCAGGGATTACAACCGTGGAATAGCACATCTGATTGGAGGAGCACAGATTACAGGCCTGTAAAAGCAAACCTGATTGGAGAAATGGATATGTGGATGCTATGAAAAGGCATCCGATTGGTGTGTATGGGATTATGGTGTTTTATAGTCAGATTGGATGGGAAAGCTTCTGGGCCCGGTGAAGTTCACGGCTGACGGTGGATTAGAGATGCACAAATGCATCATAGGTCCTAAAAATAGCATGTGGTCTGTAGAAAAATCCCACAATGGATCAGGCATTGTCCATTGTGGCTCAGATGAGACCCAGGCACACATAGACACACTGACATATCTGTAGCATTGATCTGGCATTAACCAAGAGGATTGATGAGGATTTGGTCATTGACCCAGGCACACACTCTCCTAATACCTGTCCACCTGTTCTGAACCATTGAGTGCACTCTACAGGTGAAAGATGAGAGTGCACCCCCTATAGAATTGCCTATGGAATTCCCCATGGATACACCGAACACAACACAACACATGTATCTAACCTGAACCACTTTCTTTATTCACTTTACTTTACATTTCAAATGTCACAGCAAGAAAGGGCATCTTCAACTCTGCACATGTTGTTTTTACACTGCTGCTACTCGCTGTTTATTATCTATGCATAGTCACTGTACCCCTACCTACATGTACAAATTACCTCGACTAACCTGTACCCCCGCACATTGACTCGGTACCGGTACCCCCTTTATATAGCATTGTTATTTTATTGTTACTTTTTATTTTATACTTTAGTTTATTTAGTATATATTTTCTTAACTCTATTTCTTGAACTGCATTGTTGGTTAAGGGCTTGTAAGTAAGCATTTCACGGTAAGGTCTACACCTGTTGTATTCGGCGCATGTGACAAATAAATGAAATGTGATTTGATTTGACAGTGGCCTACCTACAGGGTTGGAGTCAATTCTATTTTAATTCCAGTCAATTCAGGAAGTACACTGAAATTCAATTTTCAGTTCTCTTCAATGCTTTTCAATGAGGACAGTTTTGAATTGTAATTTGGTTTACTTTCTGAATTGACTGGAATTTACATAGAATTGACCCCAACCCTGCCTACATGTAACGTAAACATTCAGGCCCCGTACCCTGACATTTTATTTATTCAGAACCCCCTGCGCTTTCCTAACCTTTAGTCCCAAACGCTCTGCAGTCTACCTCTGACTAACTCACACAGCATCCATCAGGTAACCTTTAGTCCCAAACGCTCTGCAGTCTACCTCTGACTCACTCACACAGCATCGCTCAGGTAACCTTTAGTCCCAAACGCTCTGCAGTCTACCTCTGACTCACTCACACAGCATCGCTCAGGTAACCTTTAGTCCCAAACGCTCTGCAGTCTACCTCTGACTCACTCACACAGCATCGCTCAGGTAACCTTTAGTCCCAAACGCTCTGCAGTCTACCTCTGACTCACTCACACAGCATCGCTCAGGTAACCTTTAGTCCCAAACGCTCTGCAGTCTACCTCTGACTCACTCACACAGCATCGCTCAGGTAACCTTTAGTCCCAAACGCTCTGCAGTCTACCTCTGACTCACTCACACAGCATCGCTCAGGTAACCTTTAGTCCCAAACGCTCTGCAGTCTACCTCTGACTCACTCACACAGCATCGCTCAGGTAACCTTTAGTCCCAAACGCTCTGCAGTCTACCTCTGACTCACTCACACAGCATCCCCCAAGTAACCTTTAGTCCCAAACGCTCTGCAGTCTACCTCTGACTCACTCACACAGCATCGCTCAGGTAACCTTTAGTCCCAAACGCTCTGCAGTCTACCTCTGACTCACTCACACAGCATCCCTCAGGTAACCTTTAGTCCCAAACGCTCTGCAGTCTACCTCTGACTCACTCACACAGCATCGCTCAGGTAACCTTTAGTCCCAAACGCTCTGCAGTCTACCTCTGACTCACTCACACAGCGTCCCTGAGGTAACCTTTAGTCCCAAACGCTCTGCAGTCTGACTCACTCACACAGCATCCGTCAGGTAACCTTTAGTCCCAAACGCTCTGCAGTCTACCTCTGACTCACTCACACAGCATCGCTCAGGTAACCTTTAGTCCCAAACGCTCTGCAGTCTACCTCTGACTCACTCACACAGCGTCCCTGAGGTAACCTTTAGTCCCAAACGCTCTGCAGTCTACCTCTGACTCACTCACACAGCATCGCTCAGGTAACCTTTAGTCCCAAACGCTCTGCAGTCTACCTCTGACTCACTCACACAGCGTCCCTGAGGTAACCTTTAGTCCCAAACGCTCTGCAGTCTACCTCTGACTCACTCACACAGCGTCCCCCAGGTAACCTTTAGTCGTTATGCCAGATTGTTTATCAAACATTAATAATCCAGCATTCTTGCGGGCAACACGTCCGTCATTAATTATTCAAGCTGGGGTGCTTTGGCGCATCTATCTTCAGTTGAATTCAAAATGAGCTCTCGTCTTGGTTTCAGAGCTACCAGGTGGATATTTTCCTTCTCAACTTTTGTCAGACCACTTGAGTTATCTGTGAAGGACACGCCGTGTTAAACTTTAAATTTGGTTAATTTCCTGGTTCTGTCGGCTGAATTTATTAATGCTAAATAATTCACTGGTCGCAGCGGTTGGCCACTTGAAAGATGAAAGCAACACCTGGAGGAATTGGAGTCCTGCTTCGCTGTGGCGTTGCAGTAGTGAATAACCTTGATGAAGTTCAATGTTTTCTAAGTGGTTTTCAAATACGTGCTCTTTAATAAATGAGATTGTTCCCTGGGGTAACAGCTGGGGAACCAGTTGATTGGACTCCGTTGGACACCAGTATCGTGTTGAACTGAATAGCTCTTGATCGTGACATGTCAATTAACTCACGTCCCATTTAATTCACACATGTAAGTGCTATTATTACAAAGTGGTCGTTGAAAAGTCCTGTGTTGCAGTGATCTGATATCCTGTTGGCAGCATGATGAGACATGAATATAAACAGTGTGTAAATACTCTGTCTAGATGAGCTCACCAGATGTGTATGCTCACATTACTCTTCCCAGAAGTGGGGGAACAAGATTTCACAGTGGAGCGCCAAGTTCACTGGCACCAGTATCTCCATTCTTAGACACCTGATAAATGATCAAAACACGAAAACAAAGGAACAAGGGTAAAGGTGAATACAGAGCAACGATATCCGTCCATTGTGTTTGTGTGTAATGCTCAGAGAGTACATAAGACTACTGTTCCAATCAGTTCATTCAGTTCCATTCACTGACCATTTATCTAGTTCCTAAAGGATCGTGTTGGATTGTGAAGTTATGATGACATTCATCTTCATCTCATTCAGCAGTGAGGTGAAAGTGATGTGATTTACTGTAGTATTGTAGCAATTACTCTGGTATCAGGAAACTAGACTGTAATCTGACCGTACTGGATTTACAGATTATGAACCAGTTTTTACTTTTGGCATTGCGTAACATTTACGGTTCGTTGGCGTCTGGGAATGGAACATGGAAACAACATGGAATACCTTTTAGCGTGGTCACAGTTAGCGTGGTCACAGTTAGCGTGGTCACAGTTATGGGAAAACCAGAGTAGAACAGGATCAGGCTTCTTGTCTTACAACCCAAGAGAAGATAACACTAACTCCCTAACTACAAGGTGAGGGAATGCCACAGCCCTAGGGGTTAAGGGTGTGTGTGTGTGTGCCTCAGACTGATGGTTTCTGTTTTGTGTCTCTCCTATAGATCACCAGAAGCTGGAGAGAGAGGCCAGGATTTGTCGTCTGCTCAAGCACCCTAATATCGGTAAGTCAAATGCCGTAGGAAGGCATATTTCTGTGAAGTCTAACATCTGTGAATCAGTGTACCACCTTCAGTTCCTCACTTGCTCGTGTCCTCCACTTCCCTGTCCCTGACCTTTTTAACCTCTTCCCTCTCCTTCACCTTTAACCTCTTCCCTCTCCTTCACCTTTAACCTCTTCCCTCTCCTCTTTCTGGTGAATGTGCCAGCTGGCCCTTCACTGGCAGCAGTAAGACAATCACACTGTTATGCCAAAATACGCGCGCCCACACACACACAGACAGACCGTCTGTCTCAGTCCTGGCCAGCTCACTGTGCCAGGGAAACTGTTACCATCATCCATGGCTAAGAAAAAGAGTTAGAAAGGAGCAGCCTTTTGCATGTCAAAAAAGCAATGTGTCCGTCCCCAAGATATCTCACGCCTCAGGGAAGTCACCCGGATGAATCCTCCACACACTCTAAACACTTCCCTGTAGACTATCCCCGTATTGAAGGCAAACAACCTTGATACGCCCAAAGCCATTTTGAAGTGGATCCTGGGTAAATAAGCGTTGTCGTCTCTTGAATGTCTGTTAAATACCAGAACTCGCCCACGTTCCCCCAGTCCCTTGCGTGCTGCCAAGGGACCCACGGAGGCCAAGCCACTGTAATTAAGACCACACTGGGTGGTTTCTCTCTTCCATCACTCCCACTGTTTGTTCTTTGCCGAGAAGAGAAGGATGAGGGGGCGGAAGAACGAGACGATGATAGGGGGTTATTATGTTTGTCTGTTGTCGATGAGAAGACTTGGCGATAAAACGTGAGAGACCATTGGAGGAAGAGTGTGGTTTGGGTGGCCATGTGTCTATACCTCAGTCCTGGAGCTATTATTATTACAGGACACCAGATAAGACAGGAGAAATACACCAGATAGGACAGACTGACCCTAGCCCCCAGGCACATAGACTATTGCAGCATAGATACTGGAGACTGAGACAGGGGGAGTTGGGGGACACTGTGGCCCTGTCCGGACAGGGCCAACCAGGCAGGATATATAACCCACCCACTTTGCCAAAGCACAGCCCCCACACCACTAGAGGGATATCAACAGACCACCAACTTGCTACCCTGAGACAAGGCTGAATATAGCCCACGAAGATCTCCTCCAGCGCACAAGCCCGAGGGGACGCAAGACCGGACAGGAAGATCACGTCAGTGACTCAAACCACTCAAGTCGTGTATAGCGAAAAAAGCCTGGCACGACATGACGCACCCCTCTTAGGGACGGCATGGAAGAGCACTAGTAAGCCAGTGACTTAGTCCCCGTAATAGGGTCAGAGGCAGAGAATCCCACTGGAGAGAGGGGAGCCGGCCAGGCAGAGACAGCAAGGGCGGTTCGTCACTGGGCAAGGCTACACTCAATCATAGCACCTACTGAAGAGATGAGTCTTCAGTAAAGACTTAAAGGTCATGACCGAGTCTGCGTCTCTCACATGGACAGGCAGACCATTCCATCAAAATGTAGCTCTATAGGAGAAAGCCCTGCCTCCAGCTATTTACTTAGAAATTATAGGAACAATAAAGAGGCCTGCGTCTTGTGACCGTAGCGTAGGTGTAGGTATGTACAGAAGGACCAAATCTGAGAGAGAGGTAGGAGCAGGTCCATGTAATGCTTTGTAGGTTAGCAGTAAAACCTTGAAATCAGCCCTAGCCTTAACAGGAAGCTAGAGGCTAGCACTGGAGTAATATTATATATTTTTGGGGTTCTAGTCCAGATTCTAGCAGCCGTGTTTAGCACTAACTAAAGTTTATTTAGTTCGTTATCCAGGTAGCCGGAGAGTAGAGCATTGCAGTAGTCTAATCTAGAAATGACAATAGCATGGATGATCTTTTCAGCATACATTTTGGACAAAAACTTTCAAGCCTTGAAATATTCTTGATATGTTCATCAAAAGAGATATCAGGGTCCAGAGTAACACAGAGGTCCTTCAGTTTTATTTGAGACGACTGTACAACCATCAAGATTAAATGTCAGATCTAACAGGAATGCAGGATAACAGGAATAATAATAATATGCCATTTAGCAGACGCTTTTATCCAAAGCGATTTACAGTCATGCGTGCATACATTTTGTGTATGGGTGGTCCCGGGGATCGAACCCACTACCTTGGCTTTACAAGCGCCGTGCTCTACCAGCTGAGCTACAGAGGACCAGGGTAACAGGAATGCAGGGTAACAGGAATGCCTAGCATGATGGATTACTGTCCTGTCTATTGAGTTATAATGCTACGTATCTAAATAATCTGTCAGGTTTCATAATGTATCCTCATAGGGCTATTTTATTTTTCCCTGACCTCTTTACCTTACCCTTTTCCCGTCTCTCTCCCCCGTCTCTCTCCCCCATCTCTCTCTCTCCCTTCCTCCATTCTGAAGGTCAGTTACTGCCATCCATCTGTATAATATCACCCAGGGAAGTGGTTTTCCTCTTGTGTGTTAATTACACTGATGGCTGGCTAATTGGTTGTACCATATGAACCTAACATATCAACCATGGCAAGGTCTCCTGATGGTCGTCCCTCTCCAATGGTTATGTTCATCTGTGCAGAGGATCAGGCCCAAATAGCTGGGTGTGTGACACATGTTCAGAGACCCAAAAGCCTAAGAATAGAACAAAGACTTGTCTGGGCCGGTTGACCATTGGACCTGTCCTGCTGACCAATTGAAACACAGTAATGCCTGATGGTGGTTGTTGCCTGCATAGCCCTTACCAGGATTTGGCATTAAGATGCTGTAGGACATCGCGGTTATAGAATGACATGTATCAAGGCAGACTGCTCCAAATACAGTTCACTGAGCTCTCAGCAGGTTCACATTTCAACAGGAAACATGTATTTATACGTCCTGTATTATGTGTCACAGTCGTATAGAAACGTTCTGTACACTATAGGACGTGATATTTATGTGGTTAAGCATTTAGAATTGATTGAGGTGTTGGGAAGCGGGATGATATCGTACAATACATCAACAAGACGTCTCCTGACACATAAAAGGAAATATCCATTGAAGAAGTTTGGGATGTGTATTTCCATTGATGTAAAAGCTGCTGTATTGTGTTCTGTGTCTCAGTAAGATGAATGGGGAGTTTGTATGGCCTCCGAGGTTTATTATGGATTCAATTGAATTGAGTCAGGCAGGAGTGAGGACGTTTAAATCAGGGTCATTTGTGTAATGGATGAGTTTCTCTTCCTCACTGACTTTTTTCTTTGCCTGCCTGCCGGGCACAAACACACAGTCACGCAGGCACACACACTACACACACACACACACACACACACACACACACACACACACACAGTCACGCAGGCACACACACTACACACACACACACACACACACACACACACACACACACACACACACACACACACACAGTCACGCAGGCACACAGCCAAGCAGCGGACTACACACACAGACTGGATGACTAAATGGTTTCGTCTGAAGGGCATCATTTCTAATCAGACTTTTATTTTCTCTCTCTCTCTCACTTTCCCTCTCGCTCTCTCTCTCTCTCACTTCCCATATCTCTCTCTCTCTTTCTCTCACTTCCCCTCTCTCGCTCTCTCTCCCACAGTGAGGCTCCATGACAGCATATCAGAGGAGGGATTCCACTACCTGGTCTTTGACTTGTAAGTACAATGTGTCTTTCTATATAACCCACCTCCGACCCCAACCGTCCAACCATTGGTGTATAACCCACCATCGACTCCAACCATCCAACCAGTGGTGTATAACCCACCATCGACCCCAACCATCCAACCAGTGGTGGATAACCCACCATCATAAAAAGTTAATAGGTTAATTGGGTTAATCATTCTAACCCACATTTAGAAGAGATTAAGAGGAGGAATCTGATCACTGTAGAGACACATAGTGTGGCTCTTCAAATACACACACACACACACACACACACACACACACACACACACACACACACACACACACAGGGCATGAGCTCAGCTCAGGTAAGGTAAACAAAGCTGGTGAGCATTTCCACCAGAGCCAATCACAGGACGGTGTTGTCCTGTCAGTGGGGCATCATGGGAGATTAGCAGCGGGCATGTTCCCCTGATGTCGTCCTCCTCCATCTGTCTCATGTCCTCACTCCCCCTGCTGTCCTCCCCAAACACACTCTCTCCATCACTGCTTTTTCACAGAATTGTCTTATTCAATGGTTTTGTTTGTATGAATTTATATTATATGACACTACACAGGAGTCAGTGATGTTTATCTATGAACATACAGTGAGGGAAAAAAGTATTTGATCCCCTGCTGATTTTGTACGTTTGCCCACTGACAAAGAAATGATCAGTCTATAATTTTAATTGTAGGTTTATTTGAACAATGAGAGACAGAATAACAACAAAAAAATCAAGAAAAACGCATGTATAAAATGTTAGAAATTGATTTGCATTTTAATGAGGGAAATAAGTATTTGACCCCCTCTCAATCAGAAAGATTTCTGGCTCCCAGGTGTCTTTTATAGAGGTAACGAGCTGAGATTAGGAGCACACTCTTAAAGGGAGTGCTCCTAATCTCAGTTTGTTACCTGTATAAAAGACACCTGTCCACAGAAGCAATCAATCAATCAGATTCCAAACTCTCCACCATGACCAAGACCAAAGAGCTCTCCAAGGATGTCAGGGACAAGACTGCAGACATACACAAAGCTGGAATGGGCTACAAGACCATCGCCAAGCAGCTTGGTGAGAAGGTGACAACAGTTGGTGCGATTATTCTCAAATGGAAGAAACACAAAAGAACTGTCAATCTCCCTCGGCCTGGGGCTCCATGCAAGATCTCACCTCGTGGAGTTGCAATGATCATGAGAATGGTGAGGAATCAGCCCAGAACAACACGGGAGGATCTTGTCAATGATCTCAAGGCAGCTGGGACCATAGTCACCAAGAAAACAATTGGTAACACACTACGCCGTGAAGGACTGGAATCCTGCAGTGCCCGCAAGGTCCCCCTGCTCAAGAAAGCACATATACAGGCCCGTCTGAAGTTTGCCAATGAACATCTGAATGATTCAGAGGAGAACTGGGTGAAAGTGTTGTGGTCAGATGAGACCAAAATCGAGCTCTTTGGCATCAACTCAATTCGCCGTGTTTGGAGGAGGAGGAATGCTGCCTATGACCCCAAGAACACCATCCCCACCGTCAAACATGAAGGTGGAAACATTATGCTTTGGGAGTGTTTTTCTGCTAAGGGGACAGGACAACTTCACCGCATCAAAGGGACGATGGACGGGGCCATGTACCGTCAAATCTTGGGAGAGAACCTCCTTTCCTCAGCCAGGGCATTGAAAATGGGTCGTGGATGGGTATTCTAGCATGACAATGACCCAAAACACACGGCCAAGGCAACAAAAGAGTGGCTCAAGAAGGAGCACATTAAGGTCCTGGAGTGGCCTAGCCAGTCTCCAGACCTTAATCCCATAGAAAATCTGTGGCGGGAGCTGAAGGTTCGAGTTGCCAAACGTCAGCCTCGAAACCTTAATGACTTGGAGAAGATCTGCAAAGAGGAGTGGGACAAAATCCCTCCTTAGATGTGTGCAAAACTAGTGGCCAACTACAAGAAACGTCTGACCTCTGTGATTGCCAACAAGGGTTTTGCCACCAAGTAATAAGTCATGTTTTGCAGAGGGGTCAAATACTTATTTCCCTCATTAAAATGCAAATCATTTTATAACATTTTTGACATGTGTTTTTCTGGATTTTGTTGTTGTTATTCTGTCTTTCACAGTTCAAATAAACCTACCATTAAAATTATAGACTGATCATTTCTTTGTCAGTGGGCAAGCGTACAAAATCAGCAGGGGATCAAGTACTTTTTTCCCTCACTGTATATGCTGTACTGAATGAGTACTGTGTATTCAGCTCTTTGCTACACCATGTTCCTTGGTTGTATGCACACTGTAAATGTAGTCATTGTTAGATAAACCTGAATACTATTTATATTTCCACCATGTGTGTGTCTCTCCAGAAGCTCTCCAGGCTTGGGAATAACTAACACAGATCCGTAGATGACCTCTCCTAACATCTGTTCACCTTTTACCATCTTCCCTTCAGCAACTCGCTCTTTCTTTTCTCTGTTGTCTTGTCACTTCACTGCTCCCTTCTGGGGAATTTACATAACCAAAGGAAAGGAAGGATACATCACACATAAACGCAACATGTAAAGTGTTGGTCCCATGTTTCATGAGCTGAAATAAATGATCCCAGAAATGTTCCATAAGCACAAAAAGCTTATTTCTCTCAAATTTTCCTTTGCCAATGTAATGTAATGTAATCCATCCACCTGACAGGTCTGGCATATCAAGAAGCTGATTAAACCGCATGATCATTACACAGGTGCACCTTGTGCTGGGGACAATAAAAGGCCACTTTAAAATGTGCAGTTTTATCATAATGCCACAGATGTCTCAAGTTTTGAGGGAGTGTTCAATTGACATGCTAACTGCAGGAATGTCCACCAGAGCTCTTGCTAGAGAATTGAATGTACATTTTCTCTAGCATAAGCCGCCTCCAACGTTGTTTTAGAGAATTTGGCAGTACGTCCAACCGGCCTCACAACCGCAGACCACGTGTAACCACACCAGCCCAGGACATCCACATTCGGCTTCTTCACCTGCAGGATTGTCTGAGACCAGCCACCCGGATAGCTGATGAAACTGAGTAGTATTTCTGCATGTAATAAGCCCTTTTGTAGGGAAAAACTCATTCTGATTGGCTGGGCATGGCTCCCCAGTGGGTGTGCCTGGCTCCCAAGTGGGTAGGTCTATGTCCTCCCAGGCCCACCCATGGCTGCGCCCCTGCTCAGTCATGTGAAATCCATAGATAAGGGCCTAATGAAGGTGGCCTCAAAAGAAATGAAGTCGCACTAAACATGTACACACACACACAGATGCGCGCTATCCTGAGGGAAGCCCTCCAGGCAGTTTATGTGCCTGCCCTACACTGGGGGGCAATTGCCCTACACCGGGGGGGGGGAAGTGTCCTTATTTTAACCCCCTAAGGTCTAAGTCTGCGCCCCCACGGAAATCTAATTAGCGTAATAAAAACATCCCCATAAAAATCTGTCAGTTTAAGCTAGAGAAATCTTTTTTTGCATTGGAATGCGTCTCAATCCACCGCATCCGCCTATGTAACACCGCCGCATCTGTGGTGAAAGGTAAAAGGTGAGACATCTTCTTCTTCTCTCCGTTTTGCTCTTCGACCCTCGTCTTGGGATTTTGTCTGAAGTCGGTACAGCCGATCTGTCATCTTCTGTATGCAGAGTTTGGGGTACATACTAATAAGTCCCCTCTGTGTAAAGGTGAGACTCTCACAAACGCGTGTTGTTTTGGAATGCATGGAAGTATACTGTATGGAGACTGTTTAGTGACCAAAATAAATCAAACCAAATTGTATTTGTCACATGCGCCAAATACAACAGGTGTAGACCTTACCATGAAATGCTTACTTACAAGCCCTTAACCAACAATGCAGTTCAAGAAATAGAGTTAAGAAAATATTTACTAAATTAACTAAAGTTTAAAAAAAATTATAAAAAATAAGTAACACAATAAAATAACAATAATGAGGCTATATACAGGGGGTACCGGTACAGAGTCAATGTACGGGGGTACAGGTTAGTCGAGGTAATTTGTACATGTAGGTAGGGGTAAAGTGACTATGCAAATGTAAAATGCATAGATAATAAACAGCAAGTAGCAGCAGTGTAATTACAAAGGGGGGAGGTGTCACTGTAAATAGTCCGGGTGACCATTTGATTAGTTGTTCAGCAGTCTTATGGCTTGGGGGTAGAAGCTGTTAAGGAGCCTATTGAAACTAGACTTGGCGCTCCGGTACCACTTCCTGTGCGGTAGCAGAGAGAACAGTCTATGACTTGGGTGACTGGAGTATTTGACAATTTTTTGGGGCCTTCCTCTGACACTGCCTAGTATTTAAGTCTTGGATGGCAGGATGCTTGGGCTGTACGCACTACCCTTTATAGCCTTACGGTCGAATGCCGAGCAGTTGCCATACCAGGCGGTGATGCAACCGGCCAGGATGCTCTCGATGGTGCAGCTGTGGAACTTTATGAGGATCTGGGAACCCATGCCAAATCTTTTCAGTCTCCTGAGGGGAAAAAGGCATTGTCGTGCCCTCTTCACAACTTTCTTGGTGTGTTTGGACCATGATAGTTTATTGGTGATGTGGACACCAAGGAACTTGAAGCTCTTGACCCGCTCAACTACAGCCCTGTCGATGTGAATGGGTGCGTGTTCGGTTCTCCTTTTCCTGTAGTCCATGATCATCTCCTTTGTCTTGCTCACGTTGAGGAAGAGGTTGTTGTCCTTGCACCACACTGCCAGGTCTCTGACCTCCTCCCTATAGGCTGTCTCATCGTTGTCGGTGATCAGGCCTACCACCGTTGTGTCGTCAGCAAATGTAATGATGATGTTGGATGTCGTGCTTGGCCACGAAGTCGTGGGTGAACAGGGAGTACAGGAGGGGACTAAGCATGCACCCCTGAGGGACCCCCGTGTTGAGGATCAGTGTGGCAGATGTGTTGTTGCCTACCCTTACCACCTGGGGGTAGCCCATCAGGAAATCCAGGATCCAGTTGCAGAGGAAGGTGTTTAGTCCCAGGGTCCTTAGCTTAGTGATGAGCTTTGTGGGCACTATGGTGTTGAACGCTGAGCTCTAATCAATAAACAGCATTTTCATATAGGTTTTCCTTTTGTCCAGGTGGAAAAGGGCAGTGTGGAGTGTGATTGAGATTGCGTCATCTGTTGGGGCGGTATGCGAATTGGAGGTGGGTCTACGGTTTCCGGGATGATGGTGTTGATGTGAGCCGTGACCAGCCTTTCAAAGCACTGCATGGCTACTGATGTGAGTGCTATGGGACGGTAGTCATTTAGGCACGTTACCTTCACTTTCTTGGGCACAGGAACTATGGTGGTCTGCTTGAAACATGTAGGTATTACAGACTCGGTCAGGGAGTGGTTGAAAATGTCAGTGAAGACACTTGCCAGTTGGTCCGTGCATGCTCTGAGTACACGTCCTGGTATTCCGTCCCGCCCCGCAGCCTTATGAATGTTTACCTGTTTAAAGGGCTTGCTCACATCGGCTGCGGAGAGCGTGATCACACAGTCGTCCGGAACAGCTGGTGCTCTCATGCATGCTTCAGTGTTGCTTGCCTTGACGCAAGCATTTACATTTTGAAATTTTAGTAATTTAGCAGACGCTCTTATCCAGAGCGACTTAGTTAGTGAGTGCATAAATTTTCATACTGACCCCCCGTGAGCATAAAAGGCATTTAGCCCATCTGATAGGCTCGCGTCACTGGGCAGCTTGTGGCTGGGTTTCCCTTTGTAGTCCATAATAGTTTGCAAGCCCTGCCACATCCGACGAGCGTCAGAGCTGGTGTAGTAGAATTTTCAATCTTAGTCCTGTATTGACGCTTTGCCTGCTTGATTGTTCGTCTGAGGGCATAGCAGGATTTCTTATAAGCGTCCGGATTAGTGTCCCGCTTCTTGAAAGCGGCAGCTCTAGCCTTTAGCTCGGTGCGGAGGTTGCCTGTAATCTATGGCTTCTGGTTGGGATATGTACGTACGGTCACTGTTGGGACGACGTCGTCGATGGACTTATTGATGAAGCCTTATACAGCTCGTTGAGTGCGGTCTTAGTGCCAGCATCGGTTTCTGGTGGTGAATAGACGGCTACGAAAAATATATATGAAAACTCTCTTGGTAGATCGTGTGGTCTACAGCTTATCATGAGATACTCTACCTCAGGTGAGCAATACCTTGAGACTACCTTAATATTAGACATCGTGCACCAGCTGTTATTGACAAATAGACACACACCCCTACCCCTCATCTTACCGGACGTAGCTGTTCTGTTCTGCCGATGCACGGAAATCCCAGCCAACTGTATATTTTTCGTGTCGGCGTTCAGCCACGACTCTGTGTTTTTAATGTCCCGTTGGTAGGATGGGCTCGAACGGAACTCATCCAGTTTATTCTCCAGTGATTACATGTTGGGCAATAGAATGGATGGTAGAGGCGGTTTACTCACTCGCTGACAAATTCTCACAAGGCACCCTGATCTCCGCTCCCTGTATTTCCGTATTTTCTTCATGCGAATGATGGGGATTTGGGCCTTGTCTGGGAGCAACATTATATCCTTTGCATCAGACTCATTAAAGAAAAAATCTTTGTCCAGTTCGAGGTGAGTAATCGCTGTTCTGATATACAGAAGCTCTTTTCAGTCATAAGAGACGGTAGCATCAACATTATGTACAAAATAAGTTGCAAACAATGTGAAAAAACACACAAAATAGCACAATTATCTCTCTCAGATATAGGACAGACACTTGAGAACAATTTTCCTTTTGATTTGTTGGGGGACAATCTGTTGTTCCATATAATGAATGTGTTATTCAATCCGTTTGTATGGGCTAATAGCAAGGCCAAAAATATATTTTAATCAAATAATATTTTTAATATAGATATTTGATACTTCAAGGTGTCGTAAAATTCATGACCTTCTTAAAACAATTCTATATAGCTTAGTGGTACCCATTCTAAAATGGAGGCTATGCACCAATGGAGGCTATGCACAATAGGTATCAAAGTGGGCTGGATAGTCCCTGTCCCTCAGTCCCTGTCCCTCAGTCCTCTATAGAGCTAGCCTATGTTCAGGCTGGATAGTCCCTGTCCCTCAGTCCCTGTCCCTCAGTCCTCTATAGAGCTAGCCTATGTTCAGGCTGGATAGTCCCTGTCCCTCAGTCCCTGTCCATCAGTCCTCTATAGAGCTAGCCTATGTTCAGGCTGGATAGTCCCTGTCCCTCAGTCCCTGTCCCTCAGTCCTCTATAGAGCTAGCCTATGTTCAGGCTGGATAGTCCCTGTCCCTCAGTCCCTGTCCCTCAGTCCTCTATAGAGCTAGCCTATGTTCAGGCTGGATAGTCCCTGTGTCATAACCTTAATCTCAGTCCTCTATAGAAGTAGCCTATGTTCAGGCTGGATAGTCCCTGTCCCTCAGTCCCTGTCCCTCAGTCCTCTATAGAGCTAGCCTATGTTCAGGCTGGATAGTCCCTGTGTCATAACCTTAATCTCAGTCCTCTATAGAAGTAGCCTATGTTTAATAAGTAGGGACCAGAGTTTTTCCTGAACATGTGACCTGACAATGAAAATCTCTCAGAACTAGTTAAAGCCTAGAACTGCCCCAGAGGCCCCTAGTTAAAGCCTAGAACTGCCCCAGAGGCCCCTAGTTAAAGCCTAGAACTGCCCCAGAGGCCCCTAGTTAAAGCCTAGAACTGCCCCAGAGGCCCCTAGTTAAAACCTAGAACTGCCCCAGAGGCCCCTAGTTAAAGCCTAGAACTGCCCCAGAGGCCCCTAGTTAAGTGCCCCAGAGTTTGGACATCTGAGGTAATCTGGTCTAGAGGGGACACATTACAGTATTGATTTAGAGTACTGTTTGCCTGGCCTCTTATAAATCAGTTGGTTTGAACCCTAACCTTTTGACCTGAGTGATTTGATTAGTGTTCCTTCACTACAGCTCTCTCTCTCGATCTCCCCTGTGTTTCTCTATATACTCTCTCATCATCGCATATTAGCTCCATATTTCAAAATTTTTGGACGCGCAGATCAATATCACTTCAGAAGAAAACCATTACCAAGACCGTTACTTCCTCTCTCTTTTGCTCTCTCTCTACCAGTCCCTCGTGTATTGGTAGCAGTTTGGCGGTGTTTAATTTGATAGCTGTAAGGGGAATCGGTTCCAATATATTTGAAATGCTGCATTTAATTTGACTAATGGTCGGTAAAAAAAAAAACAGCTGAGATGAGTGAATTAAAGGGATGAAAGCTTTTCTATATTTTTACCCCAAAAAAACAATGACAACAAACAATAAGACCGTAATGAGGCTAAATCACATTGACCATGGATAGAATACTTTTATTATATCCACCTGCCTGCCTTTAATATTTTAATGTGTTCCTCCATTCAATGAACGACCACTTCTTACTACTGCATTATATGGAGAGAGAAAATTGAAAGCATTGCGGGAATGCATTTGACAATGCCTGTGGTGTGTCTGATGTGACAGTAGGCCAGACAAAGGTTGTTTGGATAGAGCTTTGGGGACAATGACTTTGACAAACCTTTCATGCAAAACAATAGTGCTTACATATAGAGAAAAATAGCATGTATTGTGCAGCAGTAGTTTACATTTAGGAGCAGAAAATTAGGCATAGGCAAAAAGAGAAACTAAAGTCAGATTCAAACTGGAGAGACTACTTTATCAAATGGATGGGAATTAAAAATAGAGATGCGAAAGTCTGAACAAATTTACTTTGAGAGATATTTGAGATTAACTGTTGTGACCTCCTTCAGTTCCCTATAACCTTTAGCATGAAATTATGGCGTAGGCTAATACTAAGTGTGTGTGTGTGTGTGTGTGTGTGTGTCATGTACAGTTGAAGTCGGAAGTTTACATACACCTTAGCCAAAAACATTTAAACTCAGTTTTTCACATTTCCTGACAATTAAATCCTAGTAAAAATTCCCTGTCTTAGGTCAATTAGGATCAACACTTTATTTTAAGAATGTCAAATGTCAGAATAATAGTAGAGAATTATTTATTTCAGCTTTTATTTATTTCATCACATTCCCAGTGGATCAGAAGTTTACATACACTCTATTAGTATTTGGTAAGATTGCCTTTAAATTGTTTAACTTGGGTCAAACATTTCGGGTAGCCTTCCACAAGCTTCCCACACTAAGTTGGGTGAATTTTGGCCCATTCCTCCTGATAGAGCTGGTGTAACTGAGTCAGGTTTGTAGGCCTCCTTGCTCGCACACGCTTTTTCAGTTCTGCCCACAAATTGTCTATAGGATTGAGGTCAGGGCTTTGTGATGGCCACTCCAATACCTTGACTTTGTTGTCCTTAAGCCATTTTGCCACAAATTTGGAAGTATGCTTGGGGTCATTGTTCATTTGGAAGACCCATTTGTCTGTAAACAATTGTTGGAAAAATTTACTTGTGTCATGCACAAAACTATAGTTTGTTAACAAGAAATTTGTGATGTAAACTTCTGACTTCAACTGTATGTATGTATGTATGTATGTATGTATGTGCGCACTCTGAACACAGTCCAAGTATAACAGTCTGGTGTCGTTCCAGTGCCAAGAGTGGTTACATAAAACATTCCCATCTCCTGTGTTGCCCAGTTCCTTAAAATAACACTTGGAATATGGGACATTTTAGCTCACTGTAGTACACAGAATTCCAATCTAGTGTGAACAACAAATGTTGAGATTCTAACACCATTGGAGTGTGTTATTCTGTTATTCTAATGATCAGAAAGGACAAGCATAATTGTCGTGTTTTGTTTCATTCATGACATATTTTTATCTCTCAAATATCCTTTCTCTCTCCTCCTTGAAGATGCCTGAACGGCAGATTTGCATAGCTAATTGCAACCCTGTTCTCCGGGTCTCCCGCTGTGTTCCGAACTTCTAGCTTGGAATTAACGCGTCTCATTTTGCCCTCTCTTCCAGGGTGAATGGTGGGGAGCTGTTAGCACGTCTCATTTTGCCCCATCTTCCAGGGAGACTGGTGGGGAGCTGTTAGCACGTCTCATTTTGCCCTCTCTCTCGTCCAGGGTGACTGGTGGAGAGCTGTTTGAGGATATCGTAGCCAGAGAGTACTACAGCGAAGCAGACGCCAGGTCAGACTCACACAGATTCACACACTCTCTTCACAGAAGCTATGTTCCTGGTCTAGTCAAACACACATCAGTGGACCTGAAACCACACATTGTAGGTAATTGTGTGTACAGTAAGTTGAGGATTTTTCATCACTAGAGTTAAAGTTAGTTTTAAAATGCCATCATTTAATGAGGACAGTGATACATTTACTGTTTCTACATAACACATACATACACACGTGCAGGAACATTTGGCGCATGTCCGCACACACACACACACTACAATGAGCAGTTACAGTAGTTAGTAACTATGAATAATCTATAAGTGTGTTACTGCATGCACCCTCTTTCTGTAGTTTAGTAGTAGTGTTTATAGTATCTGTATTATATATAAGTGTGTGCTGTCTAATGTATCTTATGAATAGAATCTTCTGTTTTCCTTCTGTTTTCTGTTGCTCTGCTATCATACGAGGCTGCAGTCTGCAGATCTATTCCTTATATTTCTTCCTGTATAGCATGCTTCATTAACAAACGATGACCTGAGAGTTTTTGAAATTGTCTCATTCTAATCTGACTGTTTCTACTCATTCCAAAAAGTACTGTTCAATTTAAAGGGATATTCTGGGATTTTGGCAAGGAAGCCTTCTATCTACTTCCTAAGATGAACTCATGGATACAATTTTTATGAAGGAAGTTAGAGGTAGTTTCGCGAGCCAATGCGAAGCCTATGCTAGCAGATACCCATAGACTTCCAGTCATTGCGCTAACGTCAGTTAGCAATCGCACTAGCGCTAGTTAGCAACTTCCTTCAAACTGAACGCAGAGACATAAAAACGGCCAAAATCCCCAAGTATCCCTTTAAAGTAAGACTGTTAAAAGATTGTTATTTTATCATTTCTGGCATTGGAAGTCAATTATTCGAATTCTTGTGAAAGAAATGGCTTTACCACTTTCCAAAGGTTGAGGTAGAACAAAATGTGAACTTTACTCTACATCTCTCTTGAATTTTTACTTTTTATATTATTTCCGTTTCTCATTTTGGTTTTCAGTTTTGTTTCTTCTGTTCTCTGATGTGTGTTCTGTCCTCCTTCTGGCCTTGTCTCTCTCCTCCTTCTGGCCTTGTCTCTCTCCTCCTTCTGGCCTTGTCTCTCTCCTCCACAGCCAATGCATACAGCAGATTCTAGAAAGTGTAAATCATTGTCACCAAAGTGGTATAGTTCACAGGGACATGAAGGTCAGTACACAACACAGAGGCTATGCTGGCACCATGCCGGCCCACTCGCCCGCCTGCCCGCCCGCATTCCACCACAAATTAACAACCACCAACACCCCTCACCTCCTACCCACACAAGCAGCTTTCCTCCTCCTTTCCGTCCGTACCCAACCACCAGCCACCTGACCCCCACCCGTCCACCAATCACTACTTGTGGCTGGGGTCAGGTGGCCCACCAGGGGGCTGGGGCGGCAGGGCGATGAGGTGACACAGCTCACCTTGCCCTCCTCTGTAAATACACGACGTGCATGTAGAATCTCTTTCCTGGTCCTCGGCTCTCTGCCTTGAACGCCTGCTGTGAGCTTGGGTCCTGGAGGGATTTGATAAGCCCCTTTGTTTTAGGGGTTGGGGAGTTTAAATAGTATCAATACATCCACCTCCCCCCTCGCCCTCCCAAGGGTCGAGCTCACAGCCGGCGGGGAGCCAACACCACTTCTGTTTTAAGACCCGGGGGTACAGCGAATGTGGGTTGGTGGGTGATGATGTCAAAAACAGATGTCCTGGTTCATAATGGTGCAATCAGAACACACTTTTGTATAAATTCACGCCAATCTTATAGCCTCAATCACTTATTAAAATCTCAACGACCTTGCCTTTCCCTTATATTCAAGGCAATCACATCCAATTGGGTAAATACATTTGCTCTATACCGGGGTACTAGTATGGTAGTGGGGGGGGGGGGGTAGTAAAGAACCACTCAAACATCATCCCCACCACCACCACCACCACTGCTGCCCCCGTCTCAAGCAGAGCGCATGGCACAGACAGTGAGTGTGAGCTCGTCAATAACCTACGCCCCCTGGTGTTTGCATGCAGTCATTGCATTCAGCAGATCCTCGAGGCCGTGCTCCACTGCCACCAGACGGGCGTGGTCCACCGCGACCTCAAGGTGAGTAGAGACGCTGGGAAGACAAACACAGCCCTTCCTCCTCTCCTTCCTTCTTCCTCCTCTCATTCCTCTCCTCTTCTTCCTCCTCTAGTTCCAGAGAGACTTCATTCGTCCAGACTGACTTTCAGATTCATCCGTTTGCCTTTAAGAACTTTGATAGACTGTCTCCGACACGTCTGGTTCAGTTGAGACGAGAGAACCACAGAGCCAATTACAGGGTCAAATATTCTACTGACTCTGATGATCCCTTTTCCATTAGTGATGGCTCTGCCTGTTAGAAGTTACTGTGAAGCTGATGAAATGGTCGTTACGGAAAGGCAAAGTCTTAGTGGGAACTTTTGGAAAGGCATGTCGACCTAATACGCCCACACCTTCAATGAGGCACTGAGTTGGTCCACAGAACAGTGGCCGTACGGAGGCGGAAATGGGACCTGCAATTCCTCCAAGTTAGAAAACGGTGCATAAAAACAGGCCTCGTTAAAAAAGTGACAGAAGTAGGAGCGGAGGATGAGCGAAAGTAGTAGGATTTGGAGACTTGCCATTGTTAAACCCCTTCTGCTATCCCACCACCCCCGTCCACAACTCAAATTTGCAAATCAAATGAGCCAGGTGCAGTCAGGAGCTCCTGAAATAATCACCCCGTGTTTGCATTCGGCCCCCTCAGGCAGGGCTCTGATTGGCTGCTGCCGGGCTGTTACCATGGAGAGCGGTGGAATAGACAAAGACAAACAAATATGAACAAAACAAACAACAAGCATGAAAGAGGCGGATGAAAGGCTTCGGACTGCTGTGACACGTGTGTGTGTGTGTGTGTAGGTGTGGGGGTGACCCATATTGACACACACACACACACTCATGCATACAGTAATTTTGACAACAGACACACTGTAACCGCACTGGACAGTACCATTGTATCTAACTAACCTACATGTAATTGATGGACACAGTCTAGACTGCCACCCTCGTAACTGTCTCCACCAGACCATACACAGACTGACTACAGTGCCTTCAGAAAGTATTCATAACCCTTGACTTTTTCCACATTTTGTTGTTACAGCCAGTGGTGTAAAAAGTACCCAATTGTCATACTTGAGTAAAATTAAAGATACCTTAATAGAGAATGACTCAAGTAAAAGTGAAAGTCACCCAGTAAAATACTACTTGAGTAAAAGTAAAAAAGTATTTGGTTTTAAATATACTTAAGTATCAAAAGTAAATGTAATTGCTCAAAAATACTTAAGTATCAAAAGTAAAAGTGTAAATGATTTCAAATTCATTATGTTAAGCAAACCAGATGGCATTTTAATTTACGGATAGCCAGCGGCACACTCCAACACTCAGACATCATTTACAAACGAATCATTTGTGTTTAGTGAGTCCGCCAGATCAGAGGCAGTAAGGATGACCAGGGATGTTCTCTTGATAATTGTGTGAATTGGACCATTTTCCGTTCCTGCTAAGCATTCAGAATGTAACGAGTACTTTTGGGTGTCAGGGATGTGTATGGAGTAAAAAGTACATTATTTTCTTTAGGAATGTAGTGGAGTAAAACAACAAAAAAGTTGTCAAAAATATAAATATTGAAGTACAGAAACCCCAAAAAACTACTTAAGTAGTACTTTAAAGTATTTTTACTTAAGTACTTTACACCACTGGTTATAGCCTGCATTTTAAATGATTTAAACTTAGATTTTTTTGGTCACTGGCCTACACACAACACCCCATAATGTCAAAGTGGAATAATGTTTTTAGGAAATGTTACAAATTAATACAAAATTAAAAGCTGTAATGTCTTGAGTCAATAAGTAGTCAATCCCTTTGTTATGGCAAGCCTAAATAAGTTCAGCAGTAAAAATGTGCTTAATTATGTGCAATAATAGTGTTTAACATGATTTGTGAATGACTACCTCATCTCTGTACCCCACATATACAATTATCTGTAAGGTCCCTCAGTTGAGCAGTAAATTTGAAACACAGAGTCAACCACAAAGACCAGGGAGATTTTCCAGACATTGAATATCCCTTTGAGCATGGAGAAGTTATTAATTACACTTTGGATGGTGTATCAATACACCCAGTCACTACAAAGATGCAGGTGCCTTTCTTAACTCAGTTGCCGGAGAGGAAGGAAACCGCTCAGAGATTTCACCATGAGGCCAATGGTGACTTTAAAACAGTTAGAGGTGATAGGAGAAAACTGAGGATGGATCAACAACATTGTAGTTACTCCTCAATGCTAACCTAATTGACAGAGTGAAAAAAGGAAGCTTGTACAGAATACAAATATTTCAAAACATGCATCCTGTCTGTAACAAGGCACTAAAGTAATACTGCAAATAATCTGGCAAAGCAATAATATATATTTTTTGTTAATAAAATATTATATGTTTGGGGCAAATACAATCCAACACATTGCTGAGTACCACTCTCCATATTTTCAAATATAGTGGTGGCTGCATCATGTTATGGGTATGGTTGAAATCGTTAAGGAATGGGGAGTTTTTAGGGATAATGGGAAATTAATTTACCTTTCAGCAGGACAATAACCTAAAACAGAAGGCCAAATCTACACTGGAGTTGTTTAAGAAGACGGTGAATGTTCCCGAGTGGCCGAGTTACAGTTTTGACTTAAATCTGCTTGAAAATCTATGGCAAGACTTGAAAATGGTTGTCTAGCAATGATCAACAACCAATTTGACAGAGCTTGAATAATTTTGAAAATAATAATGAGCAAATGTTGCACAATCCAGGTGTGGAAAGCTCTTAAAGACTTACCCAGAAAGACTCACAGCAGTAATCGCTGCCAAAGGTAATTCTAACATGTATTGACTCAGGGGTGTGAATACTAATGTAAATGAGATATTTCTGTATCTTATTTTCAATACATTTGCAAAACATGTTTTCACATTGTCATTACGGGTTATTGTGTGTAGATGGGTGAGAAATATTTTATCAATTGAATCCATTTTGAATTCACAACAAAATGGGGAATAAGTAAAGGGCTGTGAATACTTTCCGAAGGCACTGTACATCAGACCAGACATCCCTCTCAAGCTGTTCCTTCAAGCATCAATGACTTCTGTTGTACTGGATGCTGACGGCACTCTGTTCAGCTCTGCCTCCTCCACCTTTCCTTTCCGTTACATTATCCTCTTCTGTCCATCTCCTTTTTCATCCCTCTTTCTTTCACTCCACTGTCCTTCTTTTTTTCCTTTCACCCTTAACTGAACTCTTCCCTCTTGTCCTCCCGCTCTTGTTGTCGTCATCCTCCTCTCTACTCCTCCTCCCCCTCTCTCCTCCTCCCCTTCTGTCCTCCTCTTCCTCCCAGCTGCTCTAATCACTGATGCTGTTGCTCTCTCTTCCTCTGTGTCTGTCCACACGGGAGGCCAAGCCACTCTGGATGATGCTGGTCTGGATGACTGCATGAGAGACCAGGGCTGTCCCTGTCCTCTCTCCCCTCCCTCTAGGTTTAGATACCAAGCCACTGGTTTAAATCCCTGAAGACAAAATAAAGAGACAGATGGCTAGGAGATAAAGAGAGACAGATAGCTAGGAGATAAAGAGAGACAGATGGCTGGGAGATATAGAGAGACAGATAGCTAGGAGATATAGAGAGACAGATAGCTGGGAGATATAGAGAGACAGATAGCTGGGAGATATAGAGAGACAGATAGCTAGGAGATATAGAGAGACAGATAGCTGGGAGATATAGAGAGACAGATAGCTGGGAGATATAGAGAGACAGATAGCTGGGAGATATAGAGAGACAGATAGCTGGGAGATATAGAGAGACAGATAGCTGGGAGATGTGGAGAGACAGGTAGCTAGGAGATATAGAGAGACAGGTAGCTAGGAGATATAGAGAGACAGGTAGCTTGGAGATAAAGAGAGACAGATAGCTGGGAGATATAGAGAGACAGATAGCTAGGAGATATAGAGAGACAGATAGCTGGGAGATGTAGAGAGACAGATAGCTGGGAGATGTAGAGAGACAGATAGCCGGGAGATGTAGAGAGACAGATAGCTGGGAGATATAGAGAGACATATAGCTGGGAGATATAGAGAGACAGATAGCTAGGAGATATAGAGAGACAGATAGCTAGGAGATATAGAGAGACAGATAGCTGGGAGATATAGAGAGACAGATAGCTAGGAGATATAGAGAGACAGATAGCTAGGAGATATAGAGAGACAGATAGCTAGGAGATATAGAGACAGATAGCTAGGAGCTATAGAGAGACAGATAGCTAGGAGCTATAGAGAGACAGATAGCTAGGAGATATAGAGAGACAGATAGCTAGGAGATATAGAGAGACAGATAGCTGGGAGATATAGAGAGACAGATAGCTAGGAGCTATAGAGAGACAGATAGCTAGGAGATATAGAGAGACAGATAGCTAGGAGATATAGAGAGACAGATAGCTGGGAGATATAGAGAGACAGATAGCTGGGAGATAGAGGAATAGAAGTTGAGAGGTATGCACAATGGTAGGTGTGTGTGTGTGTGTGTGCGACTGACAGAAAGTCAAGTGTATTTGTCCAGGTAGATTTGGTAAGGCCAACCAGGCTAGATGAACGTGGAGTAAATACATCTCTATGGCTGAGAGACTGAATCAAATTAGACCCATTGCACAGGAACCCTGAGGACCGGGCATATATCCTGATCACAGAGACATAGATGGGATCCACACACAGACACAGCAAGGCACTTAGGGAAGGAAGCCCACAGTCTCATCACAGTTCATTACCCAGTCCTGAAAGCTATACTGGTTAGGCACTATAGTTCTCATATGTGCTTTTAGATTAGATTACAAAGTATTGATTAGCCTATTTGGGGCTTGTTAGGCATATAGAGTTTTCCAAACTACTTATTTGGTTATGAAGCCCGTTATTTAAAGCCCATTAGGGATAATGTGTTATAGAGAAGACTCGATAGGGTGATGTTATAAGATGATGTTATGAGGCCTGCAAATATATATATTTTTACCTGTCCCCTTCCAGTCTCATCATACAGGTTACATACTTTTTTGGGGGGGGGAAATGGAGGGTGGGATGGTTGGGGTGTTTGCAATGACTGCATGGCACTGTTGACTGCACTTTCCACCCCCATCCAACCGTAGCATGTGAGCTCTGCCCTCGCCCTCTGATCTGCACGAATCACAACTCACGAATGCTCTACTAACTGTACCAGTGAATGACCATACATTTGCCCTGTTTGACTCGATGCTACACGACAGGGGCAGGCAACCCTGGTCCTGGAGGGCCGCAGTCACTTCATGTTTTTGATTGAACCAACCTGGAAGACCAGAGGTGTTGAATTTAGGCAACCATTGAACTGATCAGTTAGCTCAGTGGGTCAGGTGTGGTGCCTAGTTGGGACAAACCCTGGAGTACCTGCGGCACTCCAGGAACAGGGTTGCCTACCTCTGCTATATGATATTGAGAAATTGATTCCTTTTGTATTTCTACTCCATATGCAATATCTAGGCCATAGAAGTGGATTTAATTTACCAATATGAATACTGTTCTTGAGGTAGTGTAACTAATGTTTTTGCCACACAAGCAAAGCAGCTTCGCTCCAAAAGGTCTCTGAAACAGCTCCCACTTGACATCCAACACATCTCCTGTTTGTTATTATATTACAAGTATATCCTTCCTGATTCATTTCTACTAATTACGTCTCCTCGAAGCTGCTTACAAAATGTCAGCAAGTGCATTATTCATCAACCCAGAACCCAGGGTAACCTTTTCTCTAAGCCCCTCCCCTTCCTGTTCCGACACTGGCTATACATGAATCACTGTCGACCTCCTCTGACCTTGTAGCCCGGCCCCTTGGGCTATAGAGACAGACGGACCAATTAGACGCCAGGACCAGCGGCATGTGGCCTGTTACACACGCTTGTGGCTCACTAAAGATCAAGCTGTGTCCACTCCTTTCCTAGCGCCGTGTCAACCATGTTACTGTGTCCGTATCAGTGTCAACCCTGTTACTTAACACTGGTCTGGGTGTGGAATTTGTTCCCCAGTGTGTGTTGAGTGAGAGCATTGAGTCATAGAGAGCTGCTTTCCTAGAGAGTGACCTTGGTGACCGTGACCATGCATGGCCCCACGGGGACACAGGAGGGGACACATTGGGGTTATTACTGAGGAGTTAGTGTCCCTAAATATACTTTGGTTAATGGAATTTGGTCATATATTGAGGAGCATACTATTTTTCAATGGTGAGATGACCCACCGTCTAGGTTCTACAACCCAGTGGGGATATTTCCAATGAATATACTTGTATAATATAGTGGGTATGTTTCCAACACTTAATTTTCATGTATATTGCTGTATGAGAAGTGTTGAAACCCTGTCTCCATCTCTCCAAGCCTGAGAATCTGCTCCTAGCCAGTAAGTTGAAGGGAGCAGCTGTGAAGTTGGCAGACTTTGGCCTGGCCATCGAGGTGCAGGGAGACCAGCAGGCATGGTTCGGTGAGTACCAGTCAGTCACAAAACATCTATTCAAATATCCCCAACTTAGATGTCCATTTGGTGACTTGTTTTAAACAATAGAAACAAATAAAGAAATAAGGCCTTGTTGACAATTATAAAATTTTTTGACAGTAATAAGTCTCCATTAATTTGATCTCCATGCATTTGATGTTGTTTAATATATACTACATAACCCCAGGGTGTAACTAAGCATTTACTGTTCATCACAGATCCCTGTTTTATTATAAACAATGTCTAAACCCACACAAGCTTTAGAGTACTTTGATGTTTACTTAGTCTTCAAAGCCAACGCTTCACCACCACTACTGAAATGAAGTCTCTTGTGTGAAACATTGAGGAGTGTCAGTGCTCTGGGTTTATAGTGCAGGTTTTAAAAGGTGGATAAACAGGGTTATTTCCCTGCTAATCCCACAGAATGGAGGAATAATTATCCTAATCCCCTGGGCTGGCTGTCACCTGAGAATCATCTACCCACTTCACTGGTGGTACTTGGAGTTCTTTTAGATAAGTGGGTTGCGTTTCTTTGGCGGGGAGCCACATTGAGCACCCAAGAGGGCCGTTCCAGTGGAGAAGTTTTGGGAGCTTGTTAACCGTGGCCCATAAATGTTGAATTTTGGATTTATTTGACCTCTAATCAGCTAATGTGGCATTATTTTTCAAAAAAATGTTGACTTGTGTAGATGCATCTTGGGAAATGTAGTTCATTTATGATGTCTCATCTCTGTTCCAGGTTTTGCGGGAACCCCAGGCTACTTGTCCCCGGAGGTTCTGAGGAAAGACCCCTATGGGAAACCTGTGGACATGTGGGCCTGTGGTAAGGAACTTCCCAACAGAACAGTCTCTTTGACTTTGAGGAAAGGCTAGTACCGACTATGAAGAGCCAACATGGTTCTTACACAGACGATGAGTTCCTCCAGTTCACACCCCTTGAATTAATCACTGCAGCTGCTCGTTACATAACTCATCAAGGGCCAGGCCACCTGGGCTTTACATGTCTAGAACACACTCATTCACACATGAGTCCCAGGTGACAATGGCAGCGTTCGATTAAGCTGAACCGCGGTGCACAGGTCTATGGCCCGTGACGTGAACGGGCAAAAGCGGTGAGGGAGGAGTGCCCTTCTCAAATGTAAAAGTAATTTGCGTCGCTCGGTCGTGTTGCATCGTTCAGAAACATACAGCATCATTTTCCCATAAAATATATGTTTGAATTTTCAAACTAGTTTTCATTGGGAAGGCAGATGAAGCGTTTTTATCAAAAGCAATCACCTTTGCATGTGAAAACACTCCTGAGTGGCGCAGTGGTCTAAGGCACTGCATCACAGTGCTAGCTGTGCCACTAGAGATCCTGGTTCGAATCCACGCTCTGTCGTAGCCGGCCGCGACCGGGAGACCCATGGGGCGGCGCACAATTGGCCCAGCATCGTCCAGGGTAGGGGAGGGAATGGCCGGCAGGGATGTAGCTCAGTTGGTAGAGCATGGCGTTTGCAACGCCAGGGTTGTGGGTTCGTTTCCCACGGGGGGGGGGCGCAGTATAAAAAATAATGTATGCACTCACTAACTGTAAGTCGCTCTGGATAAGAGTGTCTGCTTCTCATTATTCCACGTGCTTTAACCTATGGCACTTTTGTTCTGAGCCGACTTCGCAATCGGCCAAAACGGGGCACCTGGTTCCAAAACTAATGCAATCAATTTTCATCCTGTGCAAACTCCTCCCACCGGGGCAACCCGGGGCAGATAATCAAATCCCCTCAATGACTTGTTAGTCTGGTTAGAGTGCTTTACTGACCAATCAAGGGCCCTTCAGCTCCTCCCGGTAACTTACCAGCCAGTGAATAACACAGTGCTGAAATGTTTGGCTTGTTTGTCACCACGGCAATGGTGACATGATGAAAGCCCTTATAGTGGGTGGAGTCTACTGTATGTAGGGGAGTTACTTCCTGTCCTCTCCCGACCTCTTCATCCATATAACATTAGCATATTTGAGCCAATAGATATATCTCAGTAAAGGTCATCAGATATTATTATTAGATATTATTATTGTTATTAGATATTATAATTATTAGATATTATTATTATTATTATTATTGGGTAATTGGGTCATGCTGAGTTTGATTGTAATTTCTCCTCTTGCTGAGTTTTTAGTATAATGATAATTATCACACTGCTTGCGATTTTTTTAAAATGACGTTTATTCATAATTGGCATCACCCTGATTGTGTGTGACCAGGTGTGATCCTTTATATTCTGCTGGTGGGCTACCCTCCCTTCTGGGACGAAGACCAGCACAGACTGTACCAGCAGATCAAGGCTGGGGCCTACGACGTGAGTACCGCAACAACACACACCCTTTCACGCTCACACACACACACACACACACACACATCCCAACAGCAGTGTTTGACACTTGCTTTAATGCAGATATCTACATTTACATTTTAGTCATTTAGCAGACGCTCTTATCCAGAGCGACTTACAGTTAGTGAGGGCACACATTCTTGACATGAGCTTAAGACAGGCTTGCTCTTAGATCAATACAGAAATCTCCCATCACTGTTTCCAAGACTTTGATCACAATCATTTAACTTTAGCAGGCAAGGCTCATCTCCTGTTTGAGTGGCAGGAATAGGACGTTTGTATCTCTTACACCAGAAGGAAATGTGTTAGCCACTTGTTTTCCCAGCGACACAAGGCCGTACGTGACACATCAGATCCTGTCTGTCTGTGTCTTGGCTGAGCATTGCCCCTCCCAGCGTGCTATTGGAACACAGGCTGTGTGTCTTTCTATCTGTGGCTGTTCCCTCATACTGTTTGCCCTCCCCCTGCTCTCCCCTGCCAATGCCAACGCCTGTCCCAGACAGATTGAGTCTTAGGAGGAGGGGAGAGGAGAAGGAGTGAGGCAGGGACAGCCCGATGCAATGGCTGAAGCCCAATTTAGCTCTGACTACATGCACCTTATCCTCAGTGACTCTGTTTTTTTGTCAACCTTGTGAAGTTATTTTACCAGTTCTCTCATCGGTCCTGGTTTCTCCAATGACACATTTCCAAACAAAGCTGGATGGGGGGAGAGGAAGTGAAGGGGGGATGGGAGGATGGATGGACTGATGGATGACCAGCCTCATGGCCTCTCCCTGTGTTCTCTCCTTCAGTTTCCGTCCCCTGAGTGGGACACGGTGACCCCCGATGCCAAAGACCTGATCAACAAGATGTTGACCATCAACCCTGCCAAGAGGGTCACCGCCACAGACTCACTCAAACACCCCTGGATCTGCGTACGTGTCACACACACACACACACAATCACACACACGCACACGCACACCCACAAACTCAAACACACAGTCCATGAGAACACCTACAAACACGTGATATTCTCCCCCTCTCTCACTGTGTCCTCTCTGCAGCAACGGTCCACTGTGGCGTCCATGATGCACAGACAGGAGACGGTGGAGTGCCTGAGGAAGTTCAACGCCAGGAGGAAACTCAAGGTGAGGAAAGGTTTATCACAGGATTTGACCAGGTTTTACCAGGTTTAACCAGGTTTCTCATAGGATTTGACCAGGTTTTCCCAGGTTTCTCACATTATTTCACCAGGTCCTGACAGGTTTCTGACAGGATTTCACCAGGTTTTACTAGGTTTCTCACAGGATTTTACCAGGTTTCTCACAGGATTTGACCAGGTTTACCAGGTTTCTCACAGGATTTCACAAGGTTTTCCCAGGTTTCTGACAGGATTTGACCAGGTTTTACCTGGTTTCTCACATTATTTCACCAGGTTTTAACAGGTTTCTGACAGGATTTCACCAGGTTTTACCAGGTTTCTCACAGGATTTGACCAGGTTTCTCACAGGATTTGACCAGGTTTCTCACAGGATTTCACCAGGTTGTACGAGCTCATGTACTGTATGTCATAGAGTGGACACTGACCACTAAGTAATCTAATCATTACCTTTCCACCTAAAGTCTGACACCATGTTAGGGATTAGAGGTGACTATTAAAGCCTTGATCAGCCTCAACTCACTGTTCCTGTTCTCTTCCTCAGGGTGCTATCCTCACCACCATGCTGGCCACACGCAACTTCTCAGGTCAGATGCATCTTCCTACTGTATTACTGTTTCTTTCAAGGTGTCTCTCTTGTCCTCTCTGTCTGTGTTCTCTCTCTCTCTCTCTCTCTCTCTCTCTCTCTCTCTCTCTCTCTCTCTCTCGCTCTCTGTCTCTCTCTCTTTCTGTCTCTTTCTGTGTCTCTGTCGCTCTCTCTTTCTAGTTTTCTAAAGCCCCAGGTTTCCTATGACATTGCCACCAACACCAGATTAATATTTAGAATTCTCCTCCATCAGCTGTTGCTGAATAATGCAGCTGGGTTATTGATTTCACCAAAACACTTGAGGAGGGAAACAAAGGTGAGAGAAATAAGTGGAAGGAGGGAGGAGTGGAAGGAGGGAGGAGTGGAAGGAGGGAGGAGTGGAAGGAGGCAGGAGTGGAAGGAGGCAGGAGTGGAAGTAGGGAGGAGTGGAAGGAGGGAGGAGTGAGAAGGTCAGGTGTTAAAGAAAGGTCAGGTGTTAAAGAAAGGTCAGGTGTTAAAGAAAGGTCAGGTGTTAAAGAAAGGTCAGGTGTTAAAGAAAGGTCAGGTGTTTAAAGAAAGGACTGATAAAGAGTGCGAGAGGGAGAATAAGGAGAGGATAAAAGAGAGAGATGGAGAACCCCAGGATGAATACGCTAGCCTTTAAAAGAACCACCATCAGCTTCCTCCCAGTTCATATCAATAGAGACGTGAGACCAGTGGGGGGTTGCAGATCGATGTGGTTCAGCCATACTGGGCCTCTTAAAGGGCAATACTTACATGTTTTGTCTGCTAGCTAAATATATCTCTCTCGGGGTGATGAGTGGTTGATGGAGGAAAGATGTACACTTCACTTTCTCCTGCTTCCTTGCATTTATCTGGACAATTTAAACAGAGTACTGTGTTCAGACAGAAAAACACAGATAGTCTCTCCCTGTCAAGGCTGCTTGTCACTAGAACCCTTTCAACTTTTCAACTTGTACCGTACATGTTTTCTTTTAAGTTAAACAGTACATTGTATTCAATGGTCATATTTTCCATATAGCCAGTATTTTTTTGCTCAGAGCAAGACTTTACACCCATTCTGTTTTATTTACATTTCTTTTTTTCCTCTCTTTCTTTGTTTGAAATGTGTAACCCTGTGAGGTAAGAGACTCTGGCATGCGTTGGCACTGCTCTCTACCCATGTGCCTTGTCTGGGTCACTAGCACCCCTCTCAGACCTACTAAACACTTTCACAAACACCTTTCCTCTCCCCCCTCTCATAAACTCCTCCTGCACCTGTGTGGTCTTTAGGTGTGACAGCCCTGATCACTTTAACCAATCACTAAGCTTCTCCACGTTCCAGAAGCCTCATCATTCTACCCGCCCAGCCAATCAGCTCTCTCCATGTCTACATTATATTTGCATGTTGATCTACAGTAGGAGTGTGTGCTAATGTGTTCTGTGAGGAGGAGTTAGATTATAATTTAATTAAATTATTAAATTAGATTATCACATTAACTGTTTTTACGTTTAGAAGCAAGCAATTGAAGATCTCCTTTTGTGCATGTGTTTTTTGGCAGAGGGCATTAAACCTCAATTCGTTGGACCTCTTCCATAGATACTCCATCAGGCTGTTAGTTGTAGCTATAATTGCATCTCACAAACTAATCACTAAGTTTGATTTCTCTCACTTCATTTGCATCTTCCTTTTTGCTTCTTCCATCTCTGGTAGGAGACTGTCAAAGTTGGCCCATAGTTTGCCGTCTTCACTAGATTTTAGCGGCGTGTGTGTCAGAGGTGTCCTCGCTGACCATGTCCCCTTGTCCCCTCTCTCCTTACAGCAGCCAAGAGCCTACTCAACAAGAAAGCTGACGGTGTCAAGGTAGGTTATCCACCTCTCTCATTCACTACTGTCATCTTAACACCTGACAACACACATTGACCTTAAGTTATGGACTCATGTAACTTATGTTGCACTTGTAACTGACAGTCTTAGAAGAGAAGTTGGGAGTATTTCTACAATATTCCTGGTGCCAGCAGTGAAATAATGTGTCATTTTGAGTGCTGTGTGACTAAGATATCTCAATAATCGTGCCCCATCTTTATCCCACCTTTCCAAAATAATTCAGTTAGAGAGGGGTGGCATCTGTTTTGTGATATGAGGAAGCTGTGACAGAGGGGTGGCATCTGTTTTGTGATATGAGGAAGCTGTGACAGAGGGGTGGCATCTGTTTTGTGATATGAGGAAGCTGTGACAGAGGGGTGGCATCTGTTTTGTGATATGAGGAAGCTGTGACAGAGGGGTGGCATCTGTTTTGTGATATGAAGAAGCTGTGACGGATGATCTGCTAACTCAGAATGACAGTCCTGATCTGCCGTCCAATCAAACCTCAGCTGTCGTAGCCACTACACTGGTCCCGTCCGTATCACCTCCACAGGTGCTTCTCAGAGAGTATCTCTGTCCCCCCCCTTATCTCTGTTTCTAAATCTGACAACAAAATCCCTGTCACGCTCTTCCTCATTTGGGGATTTTATCTCCTCTTCCTCTCAATACCTTTCCCTCCCTTCAATCTCTTAATCTCTCTATTTTTCTCTTTTCTATATTTCTACCCTCTTCTCTCTCTCTCTCTCCATCTCACCCCCCTCTTTTCATCCACACTCACTTGCTCTCCCAACTGGGGGTCTGTGTCAGACAGTGACTCACCCACTCTCCCGCTCACAGCTCTGGTTGAGTAGCTGTCCTCCAGTTTCTGTTTCTACACCCTGGGCCCAGTGTCAAACTACTATGCTGGCTGTTTGTCTGGCCCCTGCATCGATATCTGCCTCCCCTGGCCCCTCAGCTCCGCATCCCCAACCCTCCAGCTCCTCTCCCTCTCCGAATGCTAATCCTTAAACACTAAGATCACATACCCAGGTGCAGTACTTGGCACTTGACACGTGATCTGAAAAAAACACTGAGGTATCCAAGGTATTTATGGCTAGCCGTTTAAACAGCTGTAGGAGGTTTAGCATTTATACCTGGTACATTTTTCAAAAACTACCTTTTAAATCTGCAGCCGTGTGAGTCATCGCCGTGTTTTGAAAGCATAGCGTGCGGCATTTGAATGATTATTTCAGGTTTAGCGCAGGAGTCCAGCAGGTTTCCCTTTTAAATGTCATTGCCTACGAACCTGTATTGTAGAGTAGATTATCTAATGGACTGGAGAAATGGAAGCCATTTTTAGTCCTACCATCAATTTTGGTTTCCATGCATGCTGAATATATAATGATTACAATTGCGTTGTTTGTTATAAAATACCCTTTCTCAAAGCGCATACTGTAAGTCTCTAGGGTCTTGACACTGTATGTGTTTTGGGGGTTGAGATATTATATATGTTCTGGGGGTTGAGATATTGTATATGTTTTGGGGGTTGAGATATTGTATGTGTTTTGGGGGTTGAGATATTGTGATATTGGACCAAGTTTGTCTTGTTCTCTTATGTGTTCTGATGGGTCGATGCAGAAACGGAAGTCTGAAACCAAGCCAGAGCCAATGCCAATGATTCTGGTATGCCCGTCTACTTTTATCCAACCTGGCAACCACCATGGGTTGCCAGTTGTGGTTGATTTTAGAACACCCTAGTCTGTTGGATAGATTCAGGGTGGTTTGATTGGCCATTTGTAGAAGCCTGGCCTAGGACAGTTGTCTAGTATCTTGGTTTAATGAGCAACCAATTGTAGAAGCCTCTTGATGTGTAGTTCCAGTTGGATGACTAGCTTCCCATATCTCCCTGTAGAGAACCTAGTCCTACAATCACGTGCATTCCAGTTGGCCCATATTACCAGGTTTTACATCGGTGGGATGCCCAATGGCGGCGCTACTTAATCAGGGCATGCAGTTCATAAAGGAATTGTACAACGCTCTTTTATATTCACGTTTCCCCTGATGTGCTTCCAATGACAATGTGCTCCGATGCAGACGATGATGTTCATGTTAACAGTAAAACAGAAAACTATTGGGATGTCACGACATCGTTTTGTCTTGTGTATTTGAACAGGATTGGATAATTGCATTACTTCTGGCTTTTTACTTCTCCTCTCTAGTAGTCACAATAGCACTAATTCATTAGATTCAAGGCCTCTACAAACTGCATTAATAGCCGCAATTAGGCTGTTTTCTCTTCCTGAAAAACCTGCAAACGGTCGAGCGGAACATCTAGTCGCTTTCAAAATGGGTTTTTAAGTTTCTGACCGTTAATGTTTCAAGTTCTGTTTCAGCGAGGAACTCCTTTGCATGCTTTTTTCATTTTACATAATCCTCTAGAATAATAATGTATCGCTACAGGCTTGGAACTAACAGATGTCTAATGAACTTATTTTGTCTCACTTAACTTTCTACCCTTCAGAGTATTTTGATGTTAACACCCGTAGACATGCAGGCGAGACGTTAGACTCTTAGCATTTTCTCTCCTGCAGCCCTGTGTTCCTGACAAATCTCTCTATGCTGATGTAGTTCTCCTGTCTCTCTCCCTGTCTGGAGCATTAGTCCTCGTTCCTGAAATCGATCTTTGTTTCTGTCTCTCTCTGTCCACTCACTTTATAGATCAACAACAAGACCAATGTAGTCACCAGCCCCAAAGAGCCCCCCACTCTGGTACTCTGTCTTTCTGCACGCCTGCCTGCCTGCCTGTCAGTTTGTCTGTCTGTCTGTCTTTCTGCACGCCTGCCTGCCTGCCTGTCAATTTGTCTGTCTTTCTGCACGCCTGCCTGTCAGTTTGTCTGTCTGTCTTTCTGCACGCCTGCCTGCCTGCCTGTCAGTTTGTCTGTCTGTCATCCTTCATGCTTGGGCTGCTCACTCTAACAAGGTGTCTCCTTGTTTTGCTACCAGTGATGCCTCTTATTGCATTTGTGTTTTCTTTATAGGCTAACACATGTTATTTTTATCATACACGGGCATTTCCTCATACTGTGGTCAGTAGACATTGCAGTTGGTATGTGCTCTTGAACTTTGTGTGTTTTTTGTTTGGGATGGCCCCTAGTTCGCCATTGCATGTTTCTGTGTGTGTGAAGAACTGTACACCCCGGGCATCTTGTCTTTACTGTTAATCCACTGATTCTTTCCCCATGTTACCAAGGAAACCAATGAGACATGCTGGTTGTGCTTGCGTTCTAAAATAGACTTTCACACGCTCACTCACACGCTAACTCACTCACATACTCACTCACACACTCACTCACTCACATACTCACTCACACACTCACAGTGAAACGTATCCTAAGGCAGATTGCTCTGATAGTGCCACCCGTGTCACCCTGCCACCACACATGAGCTTCAACATGGCTGTGCGATGGCATGCCTTATGACAGGTAGCCCACCCATTGGCACCGCCCAGCGGATCTCTGCTCACAGACTTACCCAGCAAGCAAAACATTTTAGCAGCCCCCCTCTTGACAGCGGAGATACTTTTTTTTCCCGTTTAGAGTAATTTTTTTGCAATTCTACACATTTTGCCATGGGGAAGAAATAAGATTTTGCAGTTGTTATATTATATCTGAGTGAGACTGACTAACTAAATCAATGGGGGCCCTTTGGCTGGTAATTCGACCATGATTTCTAAGTTTAGATAGCTTGCCGCTATGCTAATTTACCAATCTAAAACATTTTAGCTGACATGGGCTAATTGAGTGACTATCAGTGACTGACATAAGAGAAACTGCTGCTGCACAACCAAATTTCGAAATTGCACCTTTTGTATTCTACTATTCAAACTCGCAACAGGAAGTTGAGACCTGACTGAGTTACAAAAAAAAATAATATATATATATATATATATATATATATATATATATATATATATATATATATATATATATGTATATATATATATACAGTACCTGTCCAAAAGTTTGGACACACCTAGTTATTCAAGGGTTTTTCTTTATTTATTACTATTTTCTACATTGTAGAATAATAGTGAAGACATCAAAACTATGAAATAACACATATGGAATCATGTAGTAACCAAAAAAGTGTTAAACAAATCAAAATATATTTTATATTTGAGATTCTTCAAAGTAGCCACCCTTTGCCTTGATGACAGCTTTGGACACTCTTGGCATTCTGCTTTTCCACCAGTCTTGAAGGAGTTCCCACATATGCTGAGCACTTGTTGGCTGCTTTTCCTTCACTCTGCGGTCCAACTCATCCCAAACCATCTCAATTGGGTTGAGGTTGGGTGATTGAGGAGGCCAGGTCATATGATGCAGCACTCCATCACTCTCCTTCTTGGTCAAATAGCCCTTACACAGCCAGGAGGTGTGTTTTGGGTCATTGTCCTGTTGAAAAACAAATTATAGTCCCACTAAGCGCAAACCAGATGGGATGGCGTATCGCTGCAGAATGCTGTGGTAGCCATGCTGGTTAAGTGTGCCTTGAATTCTAAATAAATCACAGACGGTGTCACCAGCAAAGCACCCCCACACCATCACACCTCCTCCTCCATGCTTCACGGTGGGAACCACACATGCGGAGATCATCCGTTCACCTACTCTGTGTCTCACAAAGACACGGCGGTTGGAACCAAAGAAATAGGCTTGCCTGTTTTGCATGATATTTTGGCATTAATACGTGTCACATATTAGTTTGCAAACAATGTAAAAAAGATAACATAATAATTGAGTTATTTAATAAAGCCGCATACAAACATGGTCTCTTTTTTGCTTTATTGAGTAAGGCAGCTCCAAAATGCAGGTGTTTCAGCCTAGCTCAGTGCTTTCTGTGGTGGTGGGGCAGCCAGCGGAAAATACGGAGCGTAGGTGTTGGTAATGTTCTCTAGTTGCACCATGATTGGCTCAGTGTTCTGTCACTCATGGGGACACTACGTCACCGCCAAGTGTAAGGCTAGAGCTCGATAAATTCAAGCCCCTTGGGTGCTGCCATAGAGTTACATTAGAAGTGCCCATCCAAGAAGGCTCAAGGTCATTGGCCACAGACAAAATGACGTCAAATCACGTGATATCAACAGTAGCTTTGATTGGACTGATCATGTCAACATCATACTTTCAAAATCTTAGCTAGCAGTCATCATCATGAATCAAGTCGACAATCTACTGGCAAATATTTTTTAATCCTTGTCATATGAAGATAAATAATGAAGAGAAATTATAGATACAATTTATCGGTGCTCATCGGCCATTGGACATAAACATTGCACAACAAGTTGGAAATCGCAAATTCAACAACGAGGGGTTTGGAAGGAATAAGTGGCTAAACTGCAAGCACTGCACAGCAATCATTAGCCTGCTATTCAGTGGAGTGGCTGTGTGGTCCCAAGTCTGGGATTAAGGGTCTCTTTTCCAAGCTTAAAATTATAAACATTCAACATTGGCCATGCTGTCAATGAAGCATGATTTGTGCCGCGCTCAAAACAACTGTTAACTTGGAACTGCAGAATCTGACTTCAGTGAGTTCAAGACAACTGGGAACTCGGGAAAAACGAGCTCCGACTGGGAAAATACGTTTTGAACGGTCATCCAACTTGGAATTGTAAATCCGGAAATCTGTCCTCTTTCTAGAGCTACGACCTGAAGATCACTGACGTCGTCATGATTCAACCTTGTTTTTTCTGAGATCCCAGTTGTCTTGAAAGCACCATAAATCCAGAGAATGACAGACTTTGATGACAAAGTTTGATGACAAAATTTGCCCACGAAGGACCACCGCGCCACCTTCCTGTTCAAGTGAGCACAACACATCAAGGTGAGTCCAAAAATGTCTTGTATGCTGCTGCATAAACGATGTAATATGCCAGGGAGATACAGTGGGGAGAACAAGTATTTGATACACTGCCGATTTTGCAGGTTTTCCTACTTACAAAGCATGTAGAGGTCTGTAATGTTTATCATAGGTACACTTCAACTGTGAGAGACGGAATCTAAAACAAAAATCCAGAAAATCACATTGTATGATTTTTAAATAATTAATTTGCATTTTATTGCATGACATAAATATTTGATCACCTACCAACCAGTAAGAATTCCGGCTCTCACAGACCTGTTAGTTTATTCTTTAAGAAGCCCTCCTGTTCTCCACTCATTACCTGTATTAACTGCACCTGTTTGAACTCGTTACCTGTATAAAAGACACCTGTCCACACACTCAATCAAACAGACTCCAACCTCTCCACAATGGCCAAGACCAGAGAGCTGTGTAAGGACATCAGGGATAAAATTGTAGACCTGCACAAGGCTGGGATGGGCTACAGGACAATAGGCAAGCAGCTTGGTGAGAAGGCAACAACTGTTGGCGCAATTATTAGAAAATGGAAGAAGTTCAAGATGACGGTCAATCACCCTCGGTCTGGGGCTCCATGCAAGATCTTACCTCGTGGGGCATCAATGATTATGAGGAAGGTGAGGGATCAGCCCAGAACTACACGGCAGGACCTGGTCAATGACCTGAAGAGAGCTGGGACCACAGTCTCAAAGAAAATCATTAGTAACACACTACGCCGTCATGGATTAAAATCCTGCAGCGCACACAAGGTCCCCCTGTTCAAGCCAGCGCATGTCCAGGCCCGTCTGAAGTTTGCCAATGACCATCTGGATGATCCAGAGGAGGAATGAGGGAAGGTCATGTGGTCTGATGAGACAAAAATAGAGCTTTTTGGTCTAAACTCCACTCGCCGTGTTTGGAGGAAGAAGAAGGATGAGTACAACCCCAAGAAGACCATCCCAACCGTGAAGCATGGAGGTGGAAACAACATTCTTTGGGGATGCTTTTCTGCAAAGGGGACACCGTATTGAGGGGAGGATGGATGGGGCCATGTATTGCGAGATCTTGGCCAACAACCTCCTTCCCTCAGTAAGAGCATTGAAGATGGGTCGTGGCTGGGTCTTCCAGCATGACAACGACCCGAAACACACAGCCAGGGCAACTAAGGAGTGGCTCCGTAAGAAGCATCTCAAGGTCCTGGAGTGGCCTAGCCAGTCTCCAGACCTGAACCAAATAGAAAATATTTGGAGGGAGCTGAAAGTCCATATTGCCCAGCGACAGCCCTGAAACCTGAAGGATCTGGAGAAGGTCTGTATGGAGGAGTGGGCCAAAATCCCTGCTGCAGTGTGTGCAAACCTGGTCAAGACCTACAGGAAACGTATGATCTCTGTAATTGCAAACAAAGGTTTCTGTACCAAATATTAAGTTCTGCTTTTCTGATGTATCAAATACTTATGTCATGCAATAAAATGCAAATTAATTACTTAAAAATCCTACAATGTGATTTTCTGGATTTTTGTTTTAGATTCCGTCTCTCACAGTTGAAGTGTACATATGATAAAAATTACAGACCTCTACATGCTTTGTAAGTAGGAAAACCTGCAAAATCGGCAGTGTATCAAATACTTGTTCTCCCCACTGTATGTATACTGTAGCTAAGAAAGTAATACTAAGTGTGTTGTGTAGTAAGCTGTTAGTAGCCCATGTGCCTCACCCTAATAATTTGGTATATTTTCCCCTCTTAATTTCGCCTACTGTTCTGACTTGGTGGTGCACAAGTAGCCTATAACCTGTTTTAGAGAAATGTAATCATCGAATATTGTAAGAGCGTTCATTGTCGGCTTATGTGCCCCCTTTATTTATCCTACAGTTCTGACTTGGTGTACAGAGAGAACACTGTAAGAATAGCCTATGTGCTGAATTCTGTCGCTGTACATTTCAAAAGTGCTGAGCAAATAGTTATATTGACTACGTCCGTCCTAGCTCGCTCATTAATGTCTTAATCGAAATGTACGGATTGCCTCATCTGCTCATCATCCCCTTATGCCATAGTTTGTACATCTCAATTGTCAGTAGAAAGCACATTTGTTTAAGCAAGTCAGCCATATCAGCTATGTTTTTTTTTTAAAGGCAGTAAATGAGGCTGAATGAACTGTTTCGCTGCCAGACAAGGCTCAGCTGATAGCCAGGTGTAGCAGTAGTAAGGTGTTGGGAGTGGGACTGCTGTTGGGAGTCTGCTGTTGGGACAGCTTTATGTAGGCCCTAACAGTGTGTGGGCACCGTTTGTCACCGTTATAGTGTAATGAATGTATTGTTTAGTGTTGTGTTGTGGAGTGGCTTTGCTGGCATGCATCCCACTTTTATTTATGTTTTGCCCCACCAAGATTGAAAATCGTCACTGTGCCCAAGCAAGTCTCTTCTTCTTATTGGTGTCCTTTAGTAGTGGTTTCTTTTCAGCAATTCGAACCATGAAGGCCTGATTCACGCAGTCTCTGTTGAGAGGTGTCTGTTGCTTGAACTCTGTGAAGCATTTATTTGGGCTGCAATTTCTGAGGCTGGTAACTCTAATGAACTTATCCTCTGCAGCAGAGGTAACTCTGGGTCTTCCATTCCTGTGTCGGTCCTCATGAGAGCCAGTTTCATCATAGCGCTTGATGGTTTTTGCGACTGCACTTGAAATTTTCCGGATTGACTGACCTTCATGTCTTAAAGTAATGATGGACTGTCTTTTCTCTTTGCTTATTTGAGCTGTTCTTGCCATAATATGGACATGGTCTTTTACCAAATAGGGTTATCTTCTGTATACCAACCCTACCTTGTCACAACACAACTGATTGGCTCAAACGCATTAAGAAGGAAAGAAATTCCACAAATTAACTTTTAACAAGGCCTGTTAATTGAAATGCATTCCAGGTGACTACCTCATGAAACTGGTTGAGAGAATGCCAAGAGTGTGCAAAGCTGTCATCAAGGCAAAGGGTGGTTACTTTGAAGAATCTCAAATATATATATATATATGTATGTATATATATATGTATATATATGTGTATATATATGTATGTATATATGTTTTTGTTTTGTTTAACACTTTTTTGGTTACTACATGATTCCATGTGTTATTTCATAGTTTTGATGTCTTCACTATTATTCTACAATGTAGAAAATAGTAAAAATAAAGAAAAACCCTTGAATGAGTAGGTGTGTCCAAACTTTTGACTGGTACTGTATGTACACAGTATATATATTTAATTTGATATCCGTGGGCCTTCAAAAGGGGGGCCGTTTACCCATCCCTGTTCTAGAGTGATGTGGTTATGTATTCTTAGATGTGAGAAATGGGGCCTGCCATAGCCAGGTTGATGTTCATTCACCATGCATTACACACACAACTTGCCTGGAGTAAGGACTGAAGGTGAACTGCATGCCTTGGCTGTAGTTTATGTCCAGGAAGAGCCTGGTGACTAACATGCTGCTACTGCTGCACACCTCCCGTCATGTCTTGGCTGTTGCTTGGCTGTTTCTTCTTCTAATGTCTTAGGGAACCACGTTGACTACTCAACAATCTCTTTTTCTTACAACAAATACTTGAAATGTGTCCCATGGGAATTGATCATCTGGGCAACTGTTTACCACAACAATTTCCTGTATATTGAACCCCTTTCTTCTTCACTTTCCTCCTCCTCCTCCTCCTCCTCCTCCTATCCATGAATCAGGAGCCTCAAACCACTGTTCTCCACAACCCAACTGATGGAAACAAGGTAGTGATTAAATAGAACCATAGTTTTTCGAGTGTAGAGGTTTTTGCTAAAATTGTGCTGTAGTTAGCAGTGATAAGCTTTCTAGTTAGTGTTATTTACTAAGCCTTATGTTGATATGCATGGTGCCTTAATTAAGCCCTAGATCTCCCATACTCAACTGGCGGACCGCAGTCCGGATTCGGACCCAGAACGAGGTCAATACGGACCGCCGGTCACGTCTACAAAGAAAAAAGAAAAATCCCCCATCTGACAGTACATCACTTATCCTGTGCTCACGCTTAATCCAGTCTCCACAGCCGGCAGGTGTTCATTGTTGCTCTCTGTTTGTTCTTGTCCAACAGGAGTCCAGTGAGAGTGCTAACACCACCATGGAAGATGAGGACGTGAAAGGTAGGAGCACACAAACCACTCTGCCCCTAGCACCACTCTGACCCTAGCACCACTCTGACCCTAGCACCACTCTGCCCCTAGCACCACTCTGGCCCCTAGCACCACTCTGCACCTTGCACCACTCTGCCCCTAGCACCACTCTGCCCCTAGCACCACTCTGCCCCTAGCACCACTCTTCTCCTATTACCACTCTGCCCCTTGCACCACTCTGCCCCTTGCACCACTCTGCCCCTTGCACCACTCTGCCCCTTGCACCACTCTGCCCCTAGCACCACTCTGCCCCTTGCACCACTCTGCCCCTAGCACCACTCTTCTCCTATTACCACTCTGCCCCTTGCACCACTCTGCCCCTTGCACCACTCTGCCCCTAGCACCACTCTGCCCCTAGCACCACTCTTCTCCTATTACCACTCTGCCCCTTGCACCACTCTGCCCCTAGCACCACTCTGCCCCTAGCACCACTCTGCCCCTAGCACCACTCTGCCCCTAGCACCACTCTGCCCCTAGCACCACTCTTCTCCTATTACCACTCTGCCCCTTGCACCACTCTGCCCCTAGCACCACTCTGCGCTAGCATGAAGGGTTAGCCACCTATATTAGGCTAGTAGCACTGTGTTAGCTCTCTGCTCAAGTGAAAGGGAATGCACAGGGGTAGCCTGTTCCTGGTGTGCCTGCTGCCCCTAACTTAGCATGTAGTGTACTCATGATTCTTCAGCATTAGGGCTCCATGTATTGCATGTGTTGTTGTCCTACTGATTTTGCATGAATATGTTGGCTGTTAAAATGCCTATTTTCTTTGTACCATTTTAGTTTGTCTTGCATGAATTAATCAGATATGCGTTTGTTTATCCAGGCATCCATTCATTTGGCTTTTTCATTTAAATAAATTCACTTAATCTTCTGATCTCATCCCTTAGACATGCACTGCCATCCTCCAAAGGTTGAATGTTATGTCCATCCACATCATTACATTTAAACTCTTATTCTTTACTTGTTACATTGTCAGTTCTGTGACTGAACACCGTCCTGCGTTGTGATGTGACCTCTATCTAACCCTGCATACATTTCCTTTGAGCTACTTCTATTGATGTACCCTAGTCCATCTTTTTTCACTATTTGTTTAAGACCAATGTTAATGGCTGAATAGTGGCCCTACTTTGAGTCAGTGGTGCATTTAACACCCACTCTGATGGGCTCATTAGTGACTCATTAGTGATTTGGAACCACAGGAGGTTGGTGGATCCTTAATTGGGGAGGATGGACTCGTGGTAATGGTTTCCATGTGTTTGATGCCATTCCATTCGCTCTGTTCCAGCCAATATTATGAGCCGTCCTCACCTCAGCAGCCTCCACTGTAAGTTTATACCAGCGGTGTCAATCTCATTCCATGGAGGGCCTAGTGTCTGTGGGTTTTTGGTTTTTCCTTTCAATTAAGACCTAGACAACCAGGTGAGGGGAGTTCTTTACTAATCAGTGACTTTAATTCATCAATCAAGTACAAGGGAGGAGAGAAAACCCAAAGACACTCGGCCCTCCGTGGAATGAGTTGGACACATTTGGTGTATACAGTAGTGGTTCTCAAACCTGTCCTCAGGGACCCCCAGACGTTTCACCATTTTGTTGTAGGCCTGAACTAACTCACCTGATTTACCTAGTCAAGGGCTTGGTGATTAGTTGACCATTTGAATCAGGTGTGCTAGCTGTGGAATAGTTCAAATACATGGAACGGCTGGGGGTCCCCGAGGAGAGGTTTGAGAAACCCTGGTCTTCAGTGGGTCGTTTAGGCAGCTGAATCAGGCTCTGCTGCTACGCATGATTTTCCATCTCGCTGCTGCTCTGATGGTCCGCTGAGCCAGAACAGTGTGCGTGTGCGTGTGTGTGCCCGCTCTACCATTACAGATAGTAATTTGTTCACCTCCCTCTTCAAATTGAAGGTTTTACCTCATAATGCAATCTGGGTAGTGTGACAATGACCCTAATCGCCAGAATGAATCTCCCCCTTCTAGACCTTTAAAAGGCTCTTTGACAATCTGAGAGAGTAGGATGACATTTAGTTAGGCAATCTCATGAGCTACCTGCTTTGAACAATTGTTTCTTTGTCACAAAACCCAGGAGGTCCTAGTACCCCTATCTAAAGTGCTACGGCGGCATTGCGTGGAAAGGAAATGGTGTTTCATTTTTACATTTACATTTTAGTCATTTAGCAGACGCTCTTATCCAGAGCGACTTACAGTTAGTGAGTTCATACATATATATATTTTTTTCATACTGGCCCCCTGTGGGAAACGAACCCACAACCCTGGCGTTGCAAACGCCATTGCTCTACCAACTGAGCTACACGGGTTTCCTAGCATGTCAGTGTCGCTTTGTGTCCATGTTTGCAATTCCTGACGGATGATTACTGACGGGTCGTGGATTTCTGTAATGGTCGCTCTACTAAACGTGTGTGTGGGTGTTTCTCATGTTTATTTGCAGCTAGAGGCTTGTCAATTTCATATTCACTTTGTTTTCTTTGGCAGTTGCTTTGTTTGAAAGATGAAGGCATTTCATCACGTTGTGTGTAGGAGTTGAAGACTGTAGGATGTGGTGGATTTTCTTTGGGGGGGGGCATCATCGTCTCGCCCCTTTTCATGTTCCAAATAAACAAAAACATATTTCTGGCCACAACACATTCTGAAGCACCAACCCAACACACAGGACCCTATCAGTCCCCAAGTGTCACTCGCCCTGTGACATCAACACTTGCCAGAAAGAGGAGGCCTCTACAACCATCCCATCATACAGTGGGGGAAAAAAGTATTTAGTCAGCCACCAATTGTGCAAGTTCTCCCACTTAAAAAGATGAGAGAGGCCTGTAATTTTCATCATAGGTACACGTCAACTATGACAGACAAAATGAGAAAGAAAAATCCAGAAAATCACATTGTAGGATTTTTTATGAATTTATTTGCAAATTATGGTGGAAAATAAGTATTTGGTCAATAACAAAAGTTTCTCAATACTTTGTTATATACCCCTTTGTTGGCAATGACACAGGTCAAACGTTTTCTGTAAGTCTTCACAAGGTTTTCACACACTGTTGCTGGTATTTTGGCCCATTCCTCCATGCAGATCTCCTCTAGAGCAGTGATGTTTTGGGGCTGTCGCTGGGCAACACGGACTTTCAACTCCCTCCAAAGATTTTCTATGGGGTTGAGATCTGGAGACTGGCTAGGCCACTCCAGGACCTTGAAATGCTTCTTACGAAGCCACCCCTTTGTTGCCTGGGCGGTGTGTTTGGGATCATTGTCATGCTGAAAGACCCAGCCACGTTTCATCTTCAATGCCCTTGCTGATGGAAGGAGGTTTTCACTCAAAATCTCACGATACATGGCCCCATTCATTCTTTCCTTTACACGGATCAGTCGTCCTGGTCCCTTTGCAGAAAAACAGCCCCAAAGCATGATGTTTCCACCCCCATGCTTCACAGTTGGTATGGTGTTCTTTGGATGCAACTCAGCATTCTTTGTCCTCCAAACACGACGAGTTGAGTTTTTACCAAAAAGTTATATTTTGGTTTCATCTGACCATATGACATTCTCCCAATCCTCTTCTGGATCATCCAAATGAACTCTAGCAAACTTCAGACGGGCCTGGACATGTACTGGCTTAAGCAGGGGGGACACGTCTGGCACTGCAGGATTTGAGTCCCTGGCGGCGTAGTGTGTTACTGATGGTAGGCTTTGTTACTTTGGTCCCAGCTCTCTGCAGGTCATTCACTAGGTCCCCCCGTGTGGTTCTGGGATTTTTGCTCACCGTTCTTGTGATCATTTTGACCCCACGGGGTGAGATCTTGCGTGGAGCCCCAGATCGAGGGAGATTATCAGTGGTCTTGTATGTCTTCCATTTCCTAATAATTGCTCCCACAGTTGATTTCTTCAAACCAAGCTGCTTACCTATTGCAGATTCAGTCTTCCCAGCCTGGTGCAGGTCTACAATTTTGTTTCTGGTGTCCTTTGACAGCTCTTTGGTCTTGGCCATAGTGGAGTTTGGAGTGTGACTGTTTGAGGTTGTGGACAGGTGTCTTTTATACTGATAACAAGTTCAAACAGGTGCCATTAATACAGTTAACGAGTGGAGGACAGAGGAGCCTCTTAAAGAAGAAGTTACAGGTCTGTGAGAGCCAGAAATCTTGCTTGTTTGTAGGTGACCAAACACTTATTTTCCACCATAATTTGCAAATAAATTCATTAAAAATCCTACAATGTGATTTTCTGGAATTTTTTTTCTCAATTTGTCTGTCATAGTTGACGTGTACCTATGATGAAAATTACAGCCCTCTCTCATCTTTTTAAGTGGGAGTACTTGCACAATTGGTGGCTGACTAAATACTTTTTTTCCCCACTGTATGTATGTGTGTTATATATATATATATATATATATATATATATATATATATATATATATATGATTATAATTTTTCTGACATTTTCTATGCATTTCCTCAACAGCGTTTTGTTTCCAATGAGAACAGACGTTACTCTTCATTCTTTTATTTTCTCCACTTCTTCACTCTTTTGTTTTCCATCCATCCATCCATCCATCCATCCATCCATCCATCCATCCATCCATCCACCCACCTACCTCTCATACCAATGTTCCTCGTCACCCATCCACCCTTTATCCTAGTCTCCCGTCCCTCCTCCCCAAGTTCCCCTCGCTTCTGGCAGGGGCACACAGGCTCAAACTACTCCTCCTCATCTTCCTCCTCCTCCTGCTGGTATTCTCCCAGTGTTTGGCCCAGGTAGGGAGGAGTTGTGCCTCTATGTTCTGAGGACCCTGGTCACCTGTTACCTGCTCCTCCTCTTCACCACCTCCTTTGTGGTCTTACTCGATGTGCACCCTGCCGCCCACTGTGGCCCCACCCACACTCAGAGGCCCCAGCCTGGTCTGATCCCCAGCGACATGCAGTATAAGTTCACCCAGAGCAAAGTGGGGGGAGAGGGCACAACCAGAACAATTCTTCCCCCCCCCCCCATTTCCCACTGCCCTCTACGCCCCACTATCCCTGACATCAGACCCTCCCTTCATATCCTCTTGGCCGCTATCAGATATGCATAATTGGAAGTCCACATTTGTTTAGGATATGACTTTTAGGATCATTTGGTGCACCCGGTGAGTGAATATTAATGCAAATAGTTCCCTCATTTACATTTTAGTCATTTAGCAGACGCTCTTATCCAGAGCGACTTACAGTTAGTGAGTGCATACATTTCTTTTCATACTGGCCCCCCGTCGGGAAACGAACCCACAACCCTGGCGTTGCAAGCGCCGTGCTCTACCAACTGAGCTACACGGGGGGCCACACATTGTACCTGGGACTCCACACCAAAGACTAAACAAAGGCGTACAAATCTCTTAGTGTTTGACATGGAACCCTGTGAAAGAAAGCTACTGAAAAGTAGCCCTTGTCTTACTGAGGTTGCACCTCCGTAGGTTGGCCCAGGTATAACAGTACACTCTGCTTCGGCGTGGAGCAAAGCAGCACCCGGTCTCCTGTACAGGCGTCCCTTATGTGTGAACTCTGCTGCCCTCTGGAGGTCATGGTCTGCCATTGGATCTCCATGGCTGTAGTCAGTCTAACCAGGGGTTACCAGAGGACTGAGTTTATCACCACCGTCTCCTCATAACAGTCTTTGTCAATGTATTAGCAATGTATTACACCTAAGTTGGGCTTAAAAGGTATTACCGCTGTGTTGATGCGTACGGAGAGGGTGAGACAGATAGTCGTCATCGCCAGGGTTGACTGTGAACAGTCTAAAGGAGATTCAGAGTATACTTTAAGGACTAGTTTTGATAAAGGTTGTTCTTTGCACAGGCAGCACGGAAGACTTCCCAGGAACGGGATGGTTTCGTTGACCGTTAATGTCTCTACATTGACATCACATTTGATAAGTGGATTGCGTTTGGTGGAGAAGTGCTGAGTGATCTGGCCTATTCAGACACTCTCCTTCCCTGCTATAGTGTGTGTGTGTGTGTGTGTGTGTGTGTGTGTGTGTGTGTGTGTGTATCCCCAGATGAACCTTCCAGGCTCAGACAGAGAGGCAGACGGTCAGAGTGAGAGAGAGTCTCTAGACTGAAAGAAAGCTCTGCACTCAGCTTCTCTGTCTGTCAGAGATGCCTGTCAGAACCAAGGCTCAGTTTGTCCTTTTTATTACTGTGCAGCTCAGTATATAGTACCTCATAGCAAACGAAAGGCAATGTTGTGTTTTCAGTCTCATTTCTAAGTGCCATTGATCTACTTTTCTACGTTTCGATAATAACAAACAGCGAAAAATAGCTTTGTTTTCCCGCCGTGTGCTGTTGAGGGTTGTCAGGGGGACATAGTACACTGTCCACTATTTGGAGGTGCATTGTTTCTTCTTAGCAAACAGACTGCTAGAGAGCAAGGTCTGTCAGTGATCCGTCGGCGGGTTTGTACATGTTGGACTGTGCGACAGCAAAATGTCGAAGAACTCGTTGAGTAAACTGACCCTATTTTTTTCAGCTGTATCAGACTAGCTGCCAGACTAGTAGCTAATCACTGATGGCTAATGTATGACACAGCTGGAGTGTTGTTGGTCTTTCACTCGGTCAATATCTGTGGAGCCTCCATTGGAGTATTTTGCTGCCACTGGTGAACAATCTTCTGAGAAGTACTCAGAACTGAGGGGAAAATGTTTCTTATTTGCATCCTTTGTGTTCTGTCAGTCACGTCGATTGACAGTGTCAGAGGGGACCAAAGTGTTGAAGGTAAAGAGCTAATAGCGTTTCTCTTAGTCCCTAAAAGGAGCAAAAGTTTTGATGCGTGTTTTCTATGGGTCAGTCTCACTACCATTCCATTTGACATCTACCTCAAATTCATGTTGTTGAGCACAATAAGAGATTTGCTAAAACCACAAAACCTTTGTTTTTCTTTACATTCATTATCTCTTAGCTTGCCTACGTAATTTGCGAGGTAATGAAATCATGTAGTCTGTGTTATCTGTGGTAATGATGGTGAAACACACTGATTCTCCCGTGTGTGTGTGTGTGTGTGTGTGTGTGTGTGTGTGTGTGTGTGTGGAAGTGGTGAACCCGTGGTGTATTCATTATGTCTTGCAACGGAAACCGTTTACTGTTTAAGAACCAAACAAGAGCAAACGGAACGAAATGGGGAGGGACCCACCTGAATTTGTCCAATAGAAACTCTAGTTTTCGTTGCTAAACGTTTTTAGTTTGGAGTAAACATTTTGCAACAGAATTGCCGTAATGAATACACCCCTTGGCCCCTGAACCTTGTGCCTGTGTTTTGGGCTGCATTGTTACCACTACTTGGGTTCATGTAAATCCCTCAACTTCTCTACGGAGACTCACTCACTCACTAGATGACTCAACACATAAGAGGTGTCTTAGTCTAATCACCTATGGTTGTGGAACCAACTTGTGAAAAGGTCTCTCTTTCCTCTCTGTCTCTTACTCTCCCTGTCAGCTCGTAAGCAGGAGATCATCAAAGTGACTGAGCAGCTGATTGAGGCCATCAACAATGGAGACTTTGAAGCCTACACGTTAGTGATTTGGGATTTTAACACTGCACAATAAAAAAAAATAAAAAAAAACATATGCCTTCCGATCTACATCGTTTTGTGTTCCCCTTCTTCTGTCCTACAGGAAAATATGTGATCCCGGCCTGACATCCTTTGAACCAGAGGCCTTGGGAAACCTAGTGGAGGGAACCGACTTCCACAAGTTCTACTTTGAGAACGGTAAAGCACCTGCATTCCATTATGCACTTGTAGCAGTAAAGATTGACACATAGCTATATAAAAACCAATGGCTGTAGAAGCATTAATTACCATGATTGTGTACTAATTTGATCAATTTCCCTCTGTCTCCCCCCAGCTCTGTCCAGGAGCAAGCAAGGGCCCGTCCACACCATCCTTCTCAACCCCCACGTGCACCTGATCGGCGACGACGCGGCTTGCATCGCCTACATCCGCCTCACCCAGTACATGGACGCCAGCGGCATGCCACGCACCATGCAGTCAGAGGAGACCCGCATCTGGCACCGCCGTGACGCCAAGTGGCAGAACATCCACTTCCACCGCTCCGGCTCACCCACTGTGCCCGCCAAGTAAGGTGACTAGAGGTGCTCTCATAGTGCTGTCTTGGTCGGCTGAATTCATTGTGGAGCTATGTAGCTAGATTGGTTCTTCTTTGGCCCTGATATCCCTACCTGGCTAAGTAAGATGTACTTACAGTCCATGTCCTGTATCGGTCCTGCATCTGTATCTGTCCTGTAGCTGTATCTGTCCTGTAGCTGTATCTGTCCTGTAGCTGTATCTGTCCTGTATCTGTCCTGTAGCTGTATCTGTCCTGTAGCTGTCCTGTAGCTGTCCTGTAGCTGTAGCTGTCCTGTAGCTGTATCTGTCCTGTAGCTGTATCTGTCCTGTATCTGTCCTGTAGCTGTATCTGTCCTGTAGCTGTCCTGTAGCTGTAGCTGTCCTGTAGCTGTATCTGTCCTGTAGCTGTAGCTGTCCTGTAGCTGTATCTGTCCTGTAGCTGTATCTGTCCTGTAGCTGTAGCTGTCCTGTAGCTGTAGCTGTCCTGTAGCTGTAGCTGTCCTGTAGCTGTAGCTGTCCTGTAGCTGTAGCTGTCCTGTAGCTGTAGCTGTCCTGTAGCTGTAGCTGTCCTGTAGCTGTATCTGTCCTGTAGCTGTAGCTGTCCTGTAGCTGTCCTGTAGCTGTATCTGTCCTGTAGCTGTAGCTGTCCTGTAGCTGTAGCTGTCCTGTAGCTGTAGCGGTCCTGTAGCTGTAGCGGTCCTGTAGCTGTCCTGTATCTGTCCTGTAGCTGTCCTGTAGCTGTCCTGTAGCTGTAGCGGTCCTGTAGCTGTCCTGTAGCTGTCCTGTATCGGCTCCACCTGCACTATGTAGTTACTAGTCTGCTACTGTATGTAGTGTGGTCTGTACTATGTAGTTACTAGTCTGCTACTGTATGTAGTGTGGTCTGTACTATGTAGTTACTAGTCTGCTACTGTATGTAGTGTGGTCTGTACTATGTTCCTCTTTAGCCCTGATCATCCTTAGCTAGTCGGATTGGTGACTGTAATTGACTGTAGCTTAGCCCACCTAACCCGCTTTATCCAGGAGCTACAGTGGGGAGAACAAGTATTTGATACACTGCCGATTTTGCAGGTTTTCCTACTTACAAAGCATGTAGAGGTCTGTAATTTTTATCATAGGTACACTTCAACTGTGAGAGACAGAATGTAAAACAAAAATCCAGAAAATCACATTGTATGATTTTTAAGTAATTAATTTGCGTTTTATTGCATGACATAAGTATTTGATCACCTACCAACCAGTAAGAATTCCGGCTCTCACAGACCTGTTAGTTTTTCTTTAAGAAGCCCTCCTGTTCTCCACTCATTACCTGTATTAACTGCACCTGTTTGAACTCGTTACCTGTATAAAAACACCTGTCCACACACTCAATCAAACAGACTCCAACCTCTCCACAATGGCCAAGACCAGAGAGCTGTGTAAGGACATCAGGGATAAAATTGTAGACCTGCACAAGGCTGGGATGGGCTACAGGACAATAGGCAAGCAGCTTGGTGAGAAGGCAACAACTGTTGGCGCAATTATTAGAAAATGGAAGAAGTTCAAGATGACGGTCAATCACCCTCGGTCTGGGGCTCCATGCAAGATCTCACCTCGTGGGGCATCAATGATCATGAAGAAGGTGAGGGATCAGCCCAGAACTACACGGCAGGACCTGGTCAATGACCTGAAGAGAGCTGGGACCACAGTCTCAAAGAAAACCATTAGTAACACACTACGCCGTCATGGATTAAAATCCTGCAGCACATGCAAGGTCCCCCTGCTCAAGCCAGCGCATGTCCAGGCCCGTCTGTAGTTTGCCAATGACCATCTGGATGATCCAGAGGAGGAATGGGAGAAGGTCATGTGGTCTGATGAGACAAAAATATAGCTTTTTGGTCTAAACTCCACTCGCCGTGTTTGGAGGAAGAAGAAGGATGAGTACAACCCCAAGAACACCATCCCAACCGTGAAGCATGGAGGTGGAAACATCATTCTTTGGGGATGCTTTTCTGCAAAGGGGACAGGACGACTGCACCGTATTGAGGGGAGGATGGATGGGGCCATGTATCGCGAGATCTTGGCCAACAACCTCCTTCCTCAGTAAGAGCATTGAAGATGGGTCGTGGCTGGGTCTTCCAGCATGACAACAACCCGAAACACACAGCCAGGGCAACTAAGGAGTGGCTCCGTAAGAAGCATCTCAAGGTCCTGGAGTGGCCTAGCCAGTCTCCAGACCTGAACCCAATAGAAGTGTATAAAATATCAAATACTTGTTCTCCCCACTGTAGCTAGCTTGGGCTGCTTTGTTTCTGCTTTGGTCTTTCTCTAGCCTCAAACACATTTTTACAATACAACACAAGTTACTAATTACTAAATGTAAAATAAGTCAATTTCTCATTATCTTTGTGTTGCAGTTGAGATTACCCCCTATCCTGCAGCTGTTGCTGACCTATGGACCCCGCCTACCAACTGTCTCACGTCCTCGTCCAATCACGTTCCAACGCTGTAACTCTGCCATCTCAGAGTGTTGTTTACATGTCGTCGATGCTGGACTGAAGATTCTTCTTGCAGGAGATGAGAAGAAAAAACAACGATCTTGACGATGTCATTTAAGAGTGAAAATGTTTGTTGTTTTATCGCATTGTTCCATTCTTCACATTCTTCTCTCATCGCAGGACATTTATAACTAAACATGTTTTTCAAAATTCTATAACTGATTTTTTTCCTTGTTTTAAGTTTGAATGGGAAAATATTCAATCTTCAGTAATATACAATGTATATAGCTCTGTGTTTCAACATGATCAGTGTCAGGGACGTGCGGTGAGCCAACAAGGTATTCATATCATCTGAATATTACACATCAATCCCAATAACTAACGTGATATAGGTTTAGCCTTAAACCAACATATCGCAGTCTGTCAATCCTTTTTGAAATGTCAGTCTTTGTGCAGAAAAATCTATAAGAACGTAAGTGAACAACAAACATGAGCTTGCTTTTGTTTTGGTGATGTATAGACTTGTGATTGACGTGAATCGCTATATCTTTGCTTAAACTCTGGAATATTAAACTGTTTAAATATGAGCTTAGTTTGCAATCTTTTAACAATTCAAGTTGTTCTCAACTTGCTCAATATTAAGTATGATTACTGGGAATTTTTATTGACAATTTATGTTAAGGGTCTAATTTTATCCTATGTTTTATGATATGTGTTTGAGTCTGCGTCATCGCAACGTGACAGAATTCTCAATGATAGAATGTAAACTATAGATATAATGTTCACATATATTACTGAAAGCCATTGTATGACATATGGAACACTGTTTTAAAGTCCAATCATTATATTTTCATAAGGTTGATGATCATGATGTATGTTTTTGGGGAGGGGGTTATATTTTTTCTTTTTTATATTGTGGAATTGACAGGCTAATTGTTTATCATTTCTTCCTGTCCTCACATATCGGTGGAACTATTGACCCTGTCATGTATAGCGAATGGTTCTCTGTTTTTTTTGGTCTGTCCGATGTCCATCCATAAGAACCTATGAAAGAAAATAAATAGCCTTTTACTAGCCCCTTTTACCACTGACACCTGGGTGTTAGTTACTCTACTTGACAAGTTGCAACACACAATGTTTTATACTGAGGAGAAGGGAGACAGTTATATGGGATCACATTGTTCTGGTCAGTTTTTCCTAGTTGGTAGATATTTTCATAAATGGGTGTGTTTTAGGTTAGTTTTGCCAATGGAAATGTAAGGGAATTAGTGATACAGTAAAATAGAATAAAGGTCAACCTAGAATATTTAGTGATGTTACACAACGCTTGAGATGAAAGGCACTGGGTAGGTTTGCCATTAGGATATCCACCGTGGCGTTAAGAACCGTTACTTCCCCCATTTATGAATTGTTCCTACAGGGATGGTGAGACAACACAATAATAATTTTAAAAAGTTATGTTCAACTGTACTATGGGACAAAGTGTATATTGTTGTCATGATGAGAAAGGACTGATAGATGTTTAAGAAATATCAAATAAAATGTGTGATTTCTGCCAAATCTCTTATTTCCATGTCACTTTGCCCATAGCTTAAACTTTGTGAGGTGATCACTGTAAAAAAAAGTTTCGTTTTACTTATGGCTGTAATGTAATCCTTCAAAGCATGGTTAGGAAAAATGACAACCACACCATACACATTTGACACATGTACAATTTAATATTCTGCCACGTACACTGTAGCTGCTATACCATGTTAGCCATTCAGTTTTTTTCCTCCTTTTTTATTAGCTTCATAACTAATACATGCCCTCATAGATATTTATATGTGTAATATGGATATCACCATGGAAACAAGATGCGGATTCATCAAATCAAATGTACGTTTTTGACAGGTTTCTTTTGTTTTTTTTTAGTTTCTCACTTTTGATCACACAAAGTAAATTGGCAAAGTGAGGAACTGTAATATTAGATAGATTACATAGATAAAGTCTGTACCACAGATAAAACCAACAATGCTTTCAGCCAGCCAGCCCAAGATCACAGTACATCCATGTCAGTTCTGTTTTTGTTTCTGCATTTGTTTCAGTCATGGTTTCCAGAGCATTTCAGAATTCAAGTGAAGCCTTGTGTACAATGGCAACTTCTTATCGGTCGAAGAGTTTTAATTGCAATTCCCTTTCCCATCTTCAACACAAACACACACATAAAACACACTCATGGCTCCGCCCACTGGAAGAGGGGAGGAGCATGACTGGACATCAATAAATAAATAGAAACAAAATTAAAATGGGCAAAGATGTCATCTGCAGAAGACTGCTCAGAGTTTACTCCGCTCCCATTTATGCCAGTTGAAATTAATAGGCCTTGCAAGCCTGCGGGGGCCAAATTCACAATGATATCGCATGGATGGTATTTAACAGTAGAGCTTGTTCTGAGGGCAGAACGTTTAGGCAAGAAATGTGAAGGAAACAAAAACTACACTGGGATTCAAATTAGGCACCTTCTGCATGGCAACCTGTGTTTTTTACGACCTCTGCCACCCAGGCACCAATCCATCAGTTGGATGTTTGAACCAGTCAAAATAAATGATTATGTAAGAAATGTGAACAATTAACTTTAGAAAGTAAGATGAAGTTAGTTTAATAAACAAGAAGCATGGGGAATCGAACCAGGGACCTTAATGTCGCAAACTGCGTTTAACACGATTAATTCGTTCATCCATCCACAAACCTTCCGCTAACGTTGCTTTTCTCATTTGATTTTCACCTGTCACTGGTCACAAGCTCCAGCCCTTGGCCCATTCCAGCCAATCATATAGCTCAAGCTCCGTCCCTTGGCCATCCAACCAATCACATAGCTGCCCTCAGAACAAGAGCGTTCCACTGCGCGAGAAATAATGCATGTAAAAGGGCCAATGGTTTTAACATAAAGGATCTTCCATCTCCACGATACCATCACAGGCAAACAGGAAGCCGGTAAGACCAAAAATAATCTGTCAGAAACTCAAGATGATGTGCCAATCTTTTGAGTTTATCACCATTTATTGGATACCATAAAACCACCAACAGATTTTTTAAAATCAATAACAGGAAATAAAACAGAACAACTACAGCGCACTGTTCTCTCTCTGTCCTATACTCGCTTGTACAATCTTAACAGGCTTAAAGGTAGACCCAATGAAATTACGTTTCCATGAGCAGCACTGGATATATTGAGATGAGCGAGATGCAAGAGTTCGCTCTCACACAGTTTCTGCGCATGTGCACGGGTTCGATTCACGCTGTTCACAGCGTGGTAGCGACAGAACCAAAACAGTGGAGAAGTTGAGCCTCACGCTTCAACGCTCTTAGTTGTTGTGGAAATTGACCCACTATGTTTACTTTCTGCATCTACGTCATATCGCTAAGTATACCTTTAATCAAAGTCATTGATCGGGGGAAATGAACGGGTGAGATGGCACGCACAAGTGACTCATGGGAGGGGAGGAGGGGAGACGTACCTAGTGTTATGACCTATAGGTGCAGTAATGGAAGATAAGACCTTATGGGAGGGGAGACGTACCTAGTGTTATGACCTATAGGTGCAGTAATGGAAGATAAGAGCTTATGGGAGGGGAGACGTACCTAGTGTTATGACCTATAGGTGCAGTAATGGAAGATAAGAGCTTATGGGAGGGGAGACGTACCTAGTGTTATGACCTATAGGTGCAGTAATGGAAGATAAGAGCTTATGGGAGGGGAGGAGGGGAGACGTACCTAGTGTTATGACCTATAGGTGCAGTAATGGAAGATAAGAGCTTATGGGAGGGGAGACGTACCTAGTGTTATGACCTATAGGTGCAGTAATGGAAGATAAGACCTTATGAGAGGGGAGGAGGGGAGACGTACCTAGTGTTATGACCTATAGGTGCAGTAATGGAAGATAAGAGCGCGTACATGAAAGACAAGAAAAGAGAACATTCTGGATCACTACTTTTGCAAATGGCAGGTCGCAATGTCGGTGAGGATACTATGAACTAACACACAAACACACTCACATACATACGTGCACACACACACACAGAGGTGGCAGCAGTCTGATGCACTGCTCAGCAGGAAGTGTGACTACACAAGACAGAAACAGAGGGATAGACGGTACCTGGGGGTGGGGCTTAACGTGTGTTCACAAAGCTCATATAAAAAAAAACTACACCACATCATTACACACGTAACCACCTTGAGCCAACTTTGTAAACTGAACTGTAGTGGAGGGTTATATGGGGATGATTTGCTTCAGTAAAAGGGTGGTTCAGATCACAGCGTATTTGCGCTTATCTGATTCAAAAGTCCTTTTAACAGTATCTTTCCAAAACTCTTTGTGACAACTGACTACTACGTAACAATCTCTTGATAGTCAGATGAAAAGGGTAAACTCTGCTATGACCTTTCACCCTTGACCTCAGAAAAGATTGGTACGCATACGTATACAGCAGGTACCGTGGGACAAATATAACAAATGCTTTTGAATTGCTGTTTGCTTTGTTTTCTCCCAGTCCGAGCATGTTTCTTCTCTATTTACAAATGTTTACAATCGTTCCTTCAGACAGAGGCCTCTGCACGAGGCGAACGTGCGAGGTGCCCCCTCTTCCTGTAGTTTTTTCCTTTCGTTGCATTTTGTTTGTGTTGTTTTTTTATTGTACCACAGCAGCCAAAACTAAAAGAACCAAACAAAAGGATAATGACAAAAAATATATTCTAAGTCACCTGACGAGAAAAGGGGAGCTATCTTTGGTCACAAAATGAGCAAAACAAACAGGAAACAAGTCAAAAGGATAAAAACAAAATAAAAAGTGTTCCATTATTTGCCACAAAAGGGAAAAACAAAAATCGAACAAAAACACAATCCAGTGTCTTTAGCAGGGGAAGTCTCGCTGGGCAGTAAAGGTCAGGGGTCATTGAGGGGTCAGAATTGTGTCAGAGATTAGCTTACAATACTTCATAAGCTTTTCGTGGATAGGAGGCTTACATAGCATGGGGGGCGGGGCCAAAAGGGAAGACAAACAACTCAGCCAGCAAATCAAAAAAGCCCATCACTACTTTTTTCTCTCCCCCTCCTCCTCCTCCTCTCCTCCCTCTTTCTTCTTCTCTCCTCCCTCCTCCTCCTTCTCTCCTCCCTCCTCCTCCTTCTCTCCTCCCTCCTCCTCCTTGGAGCAGTAGCTTTGGAGCAGCAGGTGCAGGTGTTGCTGAAGGGCGTCGGGTTGCAGGGTCTCTGGGGTGTCGTCCAGCCGCTCCAGGTGCACATGCTTACCCTGGGCATCTCTCACCACAGTCCTCTTCTGGGTACGAGACTTACACATCTGGGTTCTGGAGATGGGACAGAGAAAGAGAGAGAGAAGGAGGGAGGAGGTGTGGGGGGGGAGGGAGGGAGGGAGGGAGGGAGGGAGATGGAAGAGAGAAGTCATTAGACTTGATTAACCAATCATTTCAAAAGAACCTGAAAGTTTGGTCAAAGCTTCGTTGACAGGCTTTTGAACAAAACTATGGTCATAGTGACTCAGACCTTTCTAGCTAATCCACATCTCAAAAAACCCCATGCAGGTTAGCCTTCTCTCTACCATTAGCAACAGCAACCATATGAGTAATCTTAAACACGCCCTTTTATGGGTAACTTACCTTGCACGTGCCCAGGTCAGAATCTTAGCATTTTATCTAAGCATGTAATCTAAAAGGTTAAGATAAATCACTCATAAAACTAACAGGAGTGTACAAACATGGACACCTTGGGTTAATGAATGAACACTCCCATGCTGTTCTCAAACCTTTTGACCACAGAACCGTCGTCCTTCACAACCTCTTTCTCTACTAAATGGGGAAGTTGAATTTTCCCAAAGCCTCCAGCATAACTCAATGCCTGGATGTGACAGAACAAGGAAAGGGACATTTCAAACACCAAAACCCCCTGTGTCTGGTCCTAGAGTTGAGTTAAGTCTTCAATAAGGTTTTTACCAGGTCAAACAGTAACAAACATGTCAGTCAAGAACCATTTCAATGGCATGTTATAAAGCTCTAAGCATTCAGCTTTATCTTCCAGGCACAGTATCCCTTTACAACACTTGACCCAGCTCAACCTGCTCTTCTCAAGCCACTGAGGTAGAAAATACCCTCCTGGCTTTATATCACAACTGGTCTCCCTCAAACTACTGACCTTCTCAAAGTCCTCTTTGGCCGAGGGGAGGTCTGCGGCCAGAGAGGGGTCACCCGTCTGCTTCTCCATCCTCTCGCCCCTCACCACCGTCGTCTTGACCAACTTGCTGACCTTTCGGCCCTGCACCTGCTCCGACTTGAAGTCCGAGGCTGTGGTGGCCCCCAGGGCCAGGGGCTCCGAAAAGGTCAACTGGAGAGGTCAAACATAGGGTTCAAAGGTCACTGATAGAGTAGGATACAAGGCTAAATAGTGTTTGTCTACATTTACTTTATTGGAGTAAAACAAGTTTATAGTTTGGGTTCTGATGGGTTACGACTATTAATCTAAGCTCATTTATAAGTTATATTCATCAAGAATCAATGGGTACATATCAATAATTTATAAGACCTTTAATAATTATTCCTTAAGAGTCTACTGATGCACCCGTGCATCTACCTAAGTAAAATAATAAAACAATCCACATCAAAATCCGTCAGTTTAAGCTAGAGATATCAGGTGGGCTGCGTCTAAATCCATCACATCCATTTATGTCGGCCTGGAAGGTGCCCGAGCTACAGCGGTGTTTGTCAGACCACCGGTAATTTCACGTAAACGTCTGCAGCGTCCGAGCGGTTATGACCACTCTATGGAAAGGGGAGACTCTCACAAACACGATGTTGTCCTCCGTTTTACTCTACGACCCCCACAAGTGTCACGGGACTCATCTGAAGTCGGTAAGCTACAAACTAATATGACCCCAGTATGGAAAGGGAAGACTCTAAATGGTCTTCTCCGTTTTGCTCTACGACCCTCAGAAGTGTCACAGGACTCGTCTGAAGGTAACTCATACAAACAAATGGAAGTATGGAGGTAGTTTTGTGGCAACACAAATAAGGGGTTAAATATGTGTCCAAAATACCAAAAATATTTCCTGAGCTTTCTTATGTCTACTAGATATAGGACAGACACTTCTAAACCTTATTCCTTATGATTTCATTATTTTATTTTGACTGTCTGTTTTGCCATTTATGAATGTGTTATTCAATGTGTTTCTATGGGCTATAGCAGTAAAGGCCAAATTTAATATTTTATCAAATCATTTTTTTATATATTTTTTTATACCTAAAGGGGTCCTAAAATTCAAAATCAAATAGCTGAATGATCCATGGTATGACCATCTTAAAACAATTCTATATGTTAGCTTAGTAAAATCAGCTTTTCATTTATCTGACTTTCATTTATCGGCATGTCCAGCCTTTATATTTAGCCTCACAATGAAGTGTTTTACCATTTTATTTTCAGGACAACCAGGGCTACAAATAGAACACAAAACTACAGTGAGGGAAAAAAGTATTTGATCCCCTGCTGATTTTGTACGTTTGCCAATTTTTTGTAAGTTTGGGGATTTTGTACGTTTGGGGATGGTGTTCTTGGGGTCATAGGCAGTATTCCTCCTCCTCCAAACACGGCGAGTTGAGTTGATGCCAAAGAGCTCAATTTTGGTCTCATCTGACCACAACACTTTCACCCAGTTCTCCTCTGAATCATTCAGATGTTCATTGGCAAACTTCAGACGGGCCTGTATATGTGTTTTCTTGAGCAGGGGGACCTTGCGGGCGCTGCAGGATTTCAGTCCTTCACGGCGTAGTGTGTTACCAATTGTTTTCTTGGTGACTATGGTCCCAGCTACCTTGAGATCATTGACAAGATCCTCCCGTGTAGTTCTGGGCTGATTCCTCACCGTTCTCATGATCATTGCAACTCCACAAGGTGAGATCTTGCATGGAGCCCCAGGCCGAGGGAGATTGACAGTTCTTTTGTGTTTCTACCATTTGCGAATAATCGCACCAACTGTTGTAACCTTCTCACCAAGCTGCTTGGCGATGGTCTTGTAGCCGATTCCAGCCTTGTGTAGGTCTACAATCTTGTCCCTGACATCCTTGGAGAGCTCTTTGGTCTTGGCCATGGTGGAGAGTTTGGAATCTGATTGATTGATTGCTTCTGTGGACAGGTGTCTTTAATACAGGTAACAAGCTGAGATTAGGAGCACTCCCTTTAAGAGTGTGCTCCTAATCTCAGCTCGTTACCTGCATAAAAGACACCTGGGAGCCAGAAATCTTTCTGATTGAGAGGGGGTCAAATACTTATTTCCCTCATTAAAATGCAAATCAATTTATAACATTTTTGACATGCGTTTTTCTGGATTTTTTTGTTGTTATTCTGTCTCTCACTGTTCAAATAAACCTACCATTAAAATTATAGACTGATCATTACTTTGTCAGTGGGCAAACATACAAAATCAGCAGGGGATCAAATACTTTTTTCCCTCAAATGTCAATAAAGAAAATAAGGTTTGCCAAAGCAAAAATCTGATCCAAATGAATTATATGAAGAACAGAAATTGTTTGCTCAGTGGGAAGTGAATATCCAACTAGTCAGTGACAACTGTGTGGAGTCTGTGACAGCAACTATGTGAGCTTATTACAGTATTATAGACACTATGTCCTGGGATTTCCTATGATCTTCTATGTAGAATAACCCTTTACCTTCTAATGGCTCTGTAGCTTGTGAGCATCATAGAGCTCAAACCATTCTGACTCTACAGATGTTGATGTAAAAAACGCCTCGGCCCTGTGCCCCTTCTGTATCCGCCCTTGTCTCACAAACACTGCTTTAGCTCAGCCCCGTTACACACATACTAATGGTTGGTACCAATGCGCTGCCATACCCCCTGCCACGCCCCCTGCCACGCCCACCACCTAAGCCCCTTTTTGATACAGAAAGAAAAAAACATGAAAAAAAAAAGGTGGTTCAGATCACAGCGTATTTCCAAAACTCTTTGTGACAACAGACGCCTATGTAACAATCTCTTGATAGTCGGATGAAAAGGGTCAACTTTGCTATGCATTTTGCAGCTCCCCTTGTGGCATGCTCCAAGTAACCCATCACTCAGCTACTTAATTGGTCAGGTGACCTGTAGCGCAGGGGGTTATGGGAGGTGTAGTGTTCTAGCTGACAGACACCCCTGTGACATCACAATATCTACAGTATAATTACTGCATAAATCATGTAATATTCAATCGTTTTCAGAAATACTGGAATATTGACCCCAAAGAAAGCCTGTGTGGCTCAGTTGGTAGAACATGGCACTTGCAACGCCGGGAGTTGTGGGTTTGATTCCCATGGGGGACCAGTACAAACAAAATATGAAAATGTATGCACTCACTACTGTTTGTCGCTCTGGATAAGAGCGTCTGCTAAATGACGTAAATGTATAGACACAAAGACAATGGACGGACTGACCTCAGTCTGATCTCCCTCACTTCGGACCACAGTCCTTTTCACCACCTTGGAGAAGCCGTCTCCCTCCTCCACGCCGACCATCTCCTGCTGAGATCCCTCCACCGTCACCTCCTCTCTCGCCACACCGTCTGGAGAGAAGTACTTACGGATCACCTTCCGTGTGATCTGGGGGAGAGAGACCAGAGAGAGAGAAATGTTATCACTAGTAGAGCACTGAGCTGCATGAATAGGTCGTATAAGAACAAACACACTTATTTGCCTGGGAAAAAATTGTAGTTACGTAATAAATAATCATAATTTGGTGCTTATATTTGTCCTTATATTTGTCTTATATTTGTCTTATATTTGTCTTATATTTGTCTTATATTTGTCCTTATATTTGTCTTATATTTGTCTTATATTTGTCCTTATATTTGTCCTTATATTTGTCCTTATATTGTTGAGGTCTACTGTAAATCGGGGTGTTCTAGAGGTACGTGTCTGTGAATGTAGGTATAAAATGTCCCTTTACCTTCTTGACTACCATGTTTCCGTGCTCATCCATGTACTGTTCTTCTGTCACTGTCTGCGGAGGGATGTCTGGCAGGGCATCCGCCTGGAGAGAGAACATAGTAGATGCACAGTCAGACCACTAACCTAACAGACCCGGAACACACACTGGAGTTAAGGCAAGTCCACAGATGAACCGGTTTAAACGTTGCAAACCCCACTCAAAAAGGGAAATAAACCAGTCATTTTTAACCATTACCTAAGACCACAAAGATTGAATCAATCTGTCACAGAACAAAATGATATGGCATATGAGGGTGCATTATAAAACAAAGTGGAGACAGAATGAGACAGAAATCAAAATATGAAAATATATACACTGCTCAAAAAAATAAAGGGAACACAAAAATAACACATCCTAGATCTGAATGAATGAAATAATCTTATTAAATACTTTTTTCTTTACATAGTTGAATGTGCTGACAACAAAATCACACAAAAATTATCAATGGAAATCAAATTTATCAACCCATGGAGGTCTGGATTTGGAGTCACCCTCAAAATTAAAGTGGAAAACCACACTACAGGCTGATCCAACTTTGATGTAATGTCCTTAAAACAAGTCAAAATTAGGCTCAGTAGTGTGTTGACCTCCACGTGCCTGTATGACCTCCCTACAACGCCTGGGCATGCTCCTGATGAGGTGGCGGATGGTCTCCTGAGGGATCTCCTCCCAGACCGGACTAAAGCATCCGCCAACTCCTGGACAGTCTGTGGTGCAACGTGGCGTTGGTGGATGGAGCGAGACATGATGTCCCAGATGTGCTCAATTGGATTTAGGTCTGGGGAACGGGCGGGCCAGTCCATAGCATCAATGCCTTCCTCTTGCAGGAACTGCTGACACACTCCAGCCACATGAGGTCTAGCATTGTCTTGCATTAGGAGGAACCCAGGGCCAACCGCACCAGCATATGGTCTCACAAGGGGGTCTGAGGATCTCATCTCGGTACCTAATGGCAGTCAGGCTACCTCTGGCGAGCACATGGAGGGCTGTGCGCCCCCAAAGAAATGCCACCCCACACCATGACTGACCCACCACCAAACCGGTCATGCTGGAGGATGTTGCAGACAGCAGAACGTTCTCCACGGCGTCTCCAGACTCTGTCACGTCTGTCACGTGCTCAGTGTGAACGTGCTTTCATCTGTGAAGAGCACAGGGCGCCAGTGGCGAATTTGCCAATCTTGCTGTTCTCTGGCAAATGCCAAATGTCCTGCACGGTGTTGGGCTGTAAGCACAACCCCCACCTGTGGACGTCGGGCCCTCATACCACCCTCATGGAGTCTGTTTCTGACCGTTTGAGCAGACACATGCACATTTGTGGCCTGCTGGAGGTCATTTTGCAGGGCTCTGGCAGTGCTCCTCCTGCTCCTCCTTGCACAAAGGCGGAGGTAGCAGTCCTGCTGCTGGGTTGTTGCCCTCCTTCGGCCTCCTCCACGTCTCCTGATGTACTGGCCTGTCTCCTGGTAGCGCCTCCATGCTCTGGACACTACGCTGACAGACACAGCAAACCTTCTTGCCACAGCTCGCATTGATGTGCCATCCTGGATGAGCTGCACTACCTGAGCCACTTGTGTGGGCTGTAAACTCCGTCTCATGTTACCACTAGAGTGAAAGCACCGCCAGCATTCAAAAGTGACCAAAACATCAGCCAGGAAGCATAGGAACTGAGAAGTGGTCTGTGGTCACCACCTGCAAAACCAGTCCTTTATTGGGGGTGTCTTGCTAATTGCCTATAATTTCCACCTGTTGTCTATTCCATTTGCACAACAGCATGTGACATTTATTGACAATCAGTGTTGCTTCCTAAGTGGACAGTTTGATTTCACAGAAGTGTGATTGACTTGGAGTTACATTGTGTTGTTTAAGTGTTCCCTTTATTTTTTTTGAGCAGTGTATATTATAGGCATTACTCAAAGTTCAGCACAGCAGAAAAACTACCCACAAGCTAAAACTCAACTCCCATCTAAACCCAGCACCACAGCACACTAGGGCAGGGCCCACTCCTCCACATGCTCTCCAATGCCCGATACCTGGATGACAACTCTGCGTCGGACCACCCTGGTGGTCAACACCTCCTCCTCCGAGCTATCCGACGACAGCAACCCTAGCTCCTCATTTATCTCCTGAGAGACAGCACACAGCCATTGTGAGCATAGTAGATCATTATAACGTGGTTATAATGACACCGTTGCCTTCTTTTCTTTCATTGGAATGCCAAAAAGGCATTCAGAAGTAGGCTATCGTCGACCTGACATACATTTTTTCAGAGAAATTAAAAATATGAGAGAGGTTCTATGAAATGATGTTGGAGATGGAAGATGAAGAGAAGGCATAGCTGTACAACACCCTTCAACAAAACCAGCCATGCAAGATGTGTCAATGATCATCCAAAGGAATTGTGGTCAAAGTTTCAAACAAGCACCTCTGTATGGAATGTTGATGTGGAATATGAAGTATTGACAGTGAATGTATGACAATTATTTCACAAAATTTTTTTATAGAACGTATTCGTATGTACTGTAGGTTCTCTTCATTGTATCAGATAGCCTAGCTGAAAATATGAAAATAACTCGCAAACACAGCAAACAAACATTCTCATAGATAAGTATTTTCCTTACTGATCAGGCTTTTGTCCCATGATTATTCCATTGTGTTGGTCAGTGACCCCACTTTGAAGTGGTTTGACTTACAGTGTATTGTTTGGTAAGTATATACGCATGCAAACACACCACTCATAAGTTTATTGTATTAGTCTCTGTGTTTGAGTGAGTTGATGTCCTCTCCGGACTGTGGTAACACTGCAATCAGCCTGAGAAGCTGGGACACGAGCCAGGGCAGGGTGCAGTCGTCATGCTCGACCTCTTACCTGTTCCAGAGAGTATTCATCGTCATCGTACCCTGCCCGCGACCTGGAGGGAAGCTCCTCACACATGGGTACAGTTTCACTTTCACTTTCTGGTCTGTCATAAATGCCATAATCCCCAAGACTTTCACTACCCGATGAGAAGCGCTTTTGTTCATCCACCCGTAGGAAAGGGCTCCCTTTGAGGAAGCCTGTTTCCGGGGTGCTGCCGAAGGGGGTTGGGGACGGAGGCTCTTCGATGTGGTAGAGGACCTCAGGCTCCAGATCCTCTGGCTCTGAGAAGTCTGACAAGTCATCTTTGCAGTCAAAGAACTCCAGGTCTGAGTATTCCTGGGAGGAATCTGATTGGATATCTGGTCCAAATGCAGAGAGTGATTTCTCAAATTCGCCGAGCACTCGCTTAAAGTCTGGGGAGAATTCAAAAGCTTCTGCGGCTCCAGGTGTAGCAGACTTGGAAGCGGACTCAAGAACCTTCAGGGTGGTGGTTGTGACCTCACTCTTATCTGACAGAGAGTCAATGAAGACTGGAGAAACTGGACTCATATCAGTGGGAGACACCTGGCTACACTCAGAGACTCCCAGAGACTGGCGTCCGGAAAACACAGCCTCGTAATCTGGTGGCACCAGGAATTGGCTTGACATCGGCGAACATAACTCACCTGATTGAGTCTGCTCGAATTCCTCTTGTGTAAATTCACTCCAGTCACAGAATTCCTGACTGGCAGAGTCAGGTTCCTTTAGTTTAGGTGTCACTGCTCTATGGGTAGTGAAGGGGTCTTGTTCACTGATCTGCAATGGAGTTGATATCAGAGGTTTGTAGCGTGTGGCTGTCTTAGATGCCAGTCCTGATACACTGGTTTCTTGACTGAAGGCTGGAACTGCCTTTTGTTCATGTAAAGTACTTTCCATTATCATGGTAGACTCTAATTTGTTTTGCATCTTTCCATAACCCGTCTGCAACAGTATTTCCTTGGCAGTTTGAGACGGAGCCTAGAAATAACATGGATTACTGAAATGTGTTGTTACAGCAAGTCAGTTGGCATGCACCGCTGACATCCCGTCAACAAACTGCATAACACTAACAGAGTACTAGATCTTGTTAGTAATTTTCTTCCACAACATCATGTGACATTTAAATCACTGCAAGAACAAAATGATGAAACAAACCATTGGAGAACAAACCATGCAATTCTAAACGCCAACATCTTAGTGCCAGACGAAGTTACCGTAATGAGATTGTGCTTGTTCACAAACTGTTAATTACATCTCAAATGAGACAAAATTGGTTAGTTACATCACCCACCATCCAAGTGCATTGTGATCGCACAAACATTCCCTAGATACACTCCATTTCGCTAAACACATTGCTGAATCCACACATCCATTTACACCACACAGTGTTATTGTCATCCTCCATTAGAATGGGAGTTATTCCATTATATCATGGCACGTGCAAGTCAGCTTCGTCATGCTCTCTCTCTCTTACCCTCCGTGGATCTTCCTGGGTCTTTATTGAATCAGCACTGAGGCGCAGGACCTCTACTTCTTCCTCTCTTCTGTCCTGGACCTTCACTGGTTGTTGCTTTACTGGGACGTCTCTCTGGACCTTTTTGACGTCTTCCAAACCAATAGTGGCTTGGGGAGTTGGGATGGTTTCAGCATGCTCTGAACAATGCTTTGTCTGTGTCCATTCCGTAGATGTAGTAACCATTTCTGCTACTAGTCCAATTACCCTTGGTAAGCCTTGATCTGTTGTGGTCATTTGTCCCTGCTCTATTTCAAATTCACTAGCTGGGACTGAAAACAGAGTGACACCCAAGGTATTTTCTTTGGGTGACAATGGGACACGCTCAGATGTTAAAACAGTTGTCACATGACTCAACGTACCTGCTTTAAATGTCATTGTTTCTGTACCTGTAATAACTAAACTTAACTCTTCATCTGATGCACCGGATTCAGGAGACGATTGCCTTCCACAGACATCGGCCCAATAATCTAGAGGTAACGCTACGAATACAGTGTCTGATGACACTGATTCAGGTGAAGACGTTCTATCACTAAGGGGCTCCATGAAGTACTGAGATAATATCCTCATAAACTCAGGCACTGGTGAGTCAGGCGATAGCCGTCTATTCCTTCCGACTGATTCTAGGGAATCAGGTGAGGATGGCCTACTCTCTAAATCTGATTGTGATATGACCATTAGCTCATACTCAGAGCCAGAAGCCATTGATTCAGGTGATGATGACCTGTGTTCTATTGTGGCATACTCCATATTACATGAATCCATATGTGATACACCTGATATTGTATACTGAGGGATGGGTGAGTCTGGAGAAAGAGACCTGTTGTCATTCATCTCATGCATTGATTCAGGTGAAGATGATCTAACGTCAACCAATGACATCGCTGATTCTAGAGACACGGGTCTGTATTCAGCTGACTCAGGGGATAGCGGTCTATCCTTCTCAACTTGTTTCTCTAATAACACAGATTCAGGTGATGATATTCCAACATCTGCCTTTAACATTAATGTTGCAGGTGACATGGGTTGGTAGTCAGGCAAAGACTCAGGGGAGAGAGGTCTTTCCTCTGCATCTGATACAGACACTATGACCCATTCATCTTCAGAGTCGGATTTGGAGTGAGGGGAAACTGATCTGTGACCTGTTTCAAATGCATACTCACACACTACTTCTACTGCTGGTGATTCAGGTACAACTATATCAGATATGATTGGAACACTCTCAGTTGGAGCTACATCGTTGGCTGTTTCCATGGTCATTTCTGAAGGTTCCACATGTAGACCAGGTACAGCTTCTGAGCTGACCTCAGTGCTACCTTCACGTTCCTCTGGAGAAGTCTGTATAGGCTCTACAGTCTCAGTCAAAGCTACATCATGATCGATCTTGGCTGTTTCGGTGGTCGTTTCTGAAGGTACCACTTGTGGAACAGGTACAGCTTCTGGACTGACCTCAGTGCTACCTCGAGCAACTTTTTCCTCACCAGGAGGAGTCTCTACATACGCTTCACTACTCCCGGTAAACTCCAAGAAGCCTGTTTTACTCAAGAAGGTTTCTCCAACATATTGGGGGTCATGTATTTGAGAGCTAAGCTTCCAAAGCTCTGCATCGTACACAAGATTGTATTCTTCCACCATCATGGTTGTTCCAGGTACAGGTGAACCAGCCATAGGTTTCTGGTCTGTTTCTTTACGTGCCAATATTTCTGATGGTGATACACGCTCAGGAATGAGACTTTTAGATGACAACTCTGTTTCCCCACAGTTTGATTCAATTGATTTAGGGGACAATTGTGTGGGTTCAGTAGCAAAATACTCAGCAGTTGATATCAAGTGTTCCGAATCCGACAACACTGATCCAGTGGAGGATAATTCCCTTATTGATCCAGATTTTGGTAACGCCTCCCTATAATCAGGTACGGTAGCCTCGGGTGTTAGTGGTCTATGTTCATCAACTGATGCCACTGATTCAGGCATTATTGCTCTTTTGTCAGGCCAGGATTGGTCCGAATATACCAACTTAAATTCCATGTCTGATGTTATTGAGTCTGTGGATGAAGACCTATATCCTGTTTCTACTGTGGTAGACCCAAGTGTGATCTGTGTAATTTGTGTAATTGGTGACTCTGGTGTCAAAGACCTATGTTCATCCACTGATGCTAGTGATTCAGGTGAGACTGGTCTCACCTCATCAAATAAGGACTCAGAAATGACTGGTGCATATTCAATATCTGAAGCAACTGGTTCGGATGACGATGACCTGTACCCAATGTTTGAAATAGCAGATTCAGGTAGCATCTGTCTAAACTGAGGTACGGGTGAGTCAGGAGCCAGTGCCCTGCATTCATCTATAGATGCTATTGATTCAGGCGATGAGCATCTATCCTGAAGAAGAATTGAGGCAACTAAGAACGACTCCATTTCAGATTCCATATCTGACCATATTGATTCAGGCAGTGCTGATCTATTCCATGTCACTGGTGTGGTAGTGTCGTACTGTGTGTACTGGGGTACCGGCGAGTCTGGTGACAGAGCTCTAAACTCATCTACTGATGCCGTTGAATCGGGACTGTCTGGTCTATCTTCAATCTCAGAAATCAAAGGAGCGTATTCTGTTTCAGATTCTGTTTCATAATATGCCAACGATTCAGGGGATGAGAACCTATATCCAATCATTGAAACGATAGACTCTCGTAATGCCCGTCTAAACTCAGGTATGGGGGAATCCGGAGACAGACACCTGTACTCATCCACTGATGCTGTAGATTCAGGGGATGATGATCTGGTGTCTGTCAGTAGCATGACTGATTCAGGAGACATGGTTCTATACTCTGATAAAGACTCAGGTGATAGTGGTCTTTCCTCTGTATCTGATACTATTGACTCAGGTGAGTCTGGTCTTGATTCAATAAAGAATGGCTCAGAAATTAAAGGTGCATATTCAATATCTGAAGTCACTGATTCAGGTGATGAGGATCCATATCCAACAGAATATATAACAGATTCAGGTAATTCTTGTCTAAACTGAGGTGTGGGTGAGTCAGGAGACAGGGGCCTGTATTCATCTATAGATGCTATTGAGTCAGGAGAGTCTGGTCTCTGCCAAAAGGCAAAAGCCTCAGATAGTATATACTCAATATCTTCTGAAGTCACTGAATCGGGTGACGATGGTCTGCTTACTGACATAAATATGGTTGGTTCTGGGAAATATTGTAAGTATTGTGGTAGAGGAGAGTCTGGAGACAGACACCTGTCCTCATCAACTGATGCTGTAGATTCAGGGGAGTCTGGTCTCTGCCAAAACGCAAAAGCCTCAGATAGTATATATTCAGTTTCTGAAGTCCCTGAAGTCACTGATTCCGGTGAGGATGACCTGTATCCAAGAACAGACATAACATATTCAGGTAACATCTGTCCAAACTGAGGTATGGGTGAGTCAGAAGACAGTGCCCTGTATTCATCTATAGATGCTATTGAATCAGGTGATGAGGGTCTATCTTTTTCTGAGAAGATTGTCGAAAAGATGTCCGAAAGCTCACATTGGTTTTCTGACCATACTGATGTTAGTGATCGTGGTCTATCGTCATAGAATAACGACATCAAGGGTATAGTCCATGATTCAATATCTGAGCACATTGATTCAGGTGAAGGTGACCTGTCTCCAATACAATATATAACTGATTCAGGTAATGACTGTCTAAACTCAGGGATAGGTGAGTCCGGTGAAAGTGGCCTGTATTCATCAACTGATGCTACTGATTCAGGTGATGAGGGTCTACCTCTCTCTGAAATGCTCTGTGATGCTGACCTGTATCCATTAGCAGATGTAACAAATTCAGGTAACATCTGTCTAAACTGAGGTATGGGTGAGTCAGGAGACAGTGCCCTGTATTCATCTATAGATGCTATTGAGTCAGGAGATGAGGGTCTATCCTCAAAAAGCATTGAGGCATCTAAGAATAACTCCATTTCAGGTTCCATATTTGAGCATATTGATGCAGGTGATGATGGTCTGCTTCCTGCCATAAACAGAGTTGGTTCTGGGTAATATTGTAAGTATTGTGGTAGAGGAGAGTCTGGAGACAGACACTTGTACTCATCAACTGATGCTGTAGATTCAGGTGAGTCTGGTCTCTGCCAAAAGGAAAAAACCTCAGATAGTATTCCTTTGGTTTCTGAAGTCACTGAAGTTACTGATTCAGGCGATGAGGATCTATATCCAAGAACAGATTCAGGTATCACCTGTCTAAACTGAGGTATAGGAGAGTCAGGGGATAGTGGTCTATGTTCATTGACAGAGCCTAGAGATTCAGGAGAGGACGATCTAGTGTCAATACCCAGAACTATTGAATATTTTGGGTCAACGATTTCAACGTCCGCGTCAGATACTGATTCAGATGACAATGATCTATGATAGGATTGAGCAGTTTCAATGAAAAATAGTGAATATTGGAGTATGGGGGAATCCGGGGATAAAGATTGACTTGCTTTCAATGACTTCACTGACTCTGCGGAATCTGATCTCAAAACAGTCTTTATCTTAACTGACTCATGTGAGAGAGGCCTATATTCAGATTCAGAATCAGGTGAGAGTGGTCTTTCCTCAGTAACCTCAGTTGATGTACTTTGACTTTCTCTTTCTGATGTCTGCACATACTCTATGATATTGTCAGCATACTCAAATATACCAGTTTTAGGGGTTTCCCCTACATACTGGGGGTCATGAATTGGAGAGATCAGCTTCCAAAGCTCTGCATCGTACTTAAGTTTGTAAACTGGGACTCGTATGACTGATGGAGGGACGTGTATTCCTTCTTCAGATACTGTTATTGGTGACACAGATGGTTCTTTTGGAGTTTGGCCTAAATCAGGTACTGACAGTCCTTTCTGAGCTTCAGGTTTACTAGATTCAGGAAATAATTGGGGTGTGGAGTCAAATATTATTGGTGGACTTTCAGGGACTTCTACACCTGATTCAGTTGCCGTTATTGGTGACACACAAAGTACCATGTCTTGGTCTTTTGAAAGTGAGCTATGCTCACTGACTGATCCAGTTGACTCAGGTGATAAGGGTCTACCTTCAATAGCTACAAATCTTGACTCAAATATCTCTGAAACCTCATCATCTGATAACGATTCAGGTGATGATGATCTATGGTGAAACTGAACAGCTTCACAGAACAATGGTGAATATTTGGGTATGGGGGAATCTGGTGACAATGATCTATTTTCATTCACTGTTCCTGTAGATGCAGGAGATGTTGTTTCAATATCCTTCAACAGCATCAGGGATGAAGATGACATGGGTCTATACTCTGACAATGACTCCGGTGATAGTGGCTTAGAGTCACACTCCTCAGCCGGAGAATCTATTGATAAAGATTTACGTTCAGGTTCCGATGTCTCCTCATACTCTATTCTTTGTCCAGCATACTCAAACACACCTGTTTTACTACAGTAGGTTTCTCCTACATATTGTGGGTCATTTATTTGAGAGATAAGCTTCCAAAGCTCTGCATCATACACAAGTCTGTACTCTGGCACTAGTATTGCTGATGGAAGGACATGTATACCTGATTCAGATACTGTTATCGGTGACACAGACGGTGATACAGATGAGGTTTGAGCCAAGTCAGGTACTGCTAGTCCTTTTTGAGGTTCAGGTTGACTAAATTCAAATAATAGTGCAGTTGAGGACTCGGTTAATATTGGTGGACTTTCAGCGACATTAATACCTGATTCAGTTACAGTTATTGGTGACACGCATAGTACCATGTCTTGATCTTCTGGAGGTTGAGCTACATCACCAGTGGCTGATAGACCTTCATGAGGTTCAGGTTTATTAGATTCCAGAAAGGGTGGAGCTGTGTACTTGAATATGATTGGTGGACTTTCAGGGACATTTACACCTGATTCAGTTACAGTTATTGGTGACATGCATAGTACCATGTGTTGGTCTTCTGAAGGTTGAGCTACATCAGGTACTGATAGTCCTTTGTGAGTTGTTGGTTTAGTAGATTCGGGTATTGCTGGTTTAGGTGCAGTTACGACTTCTGCAAGTTTCATTGGAGGTGGGTTTGTAGAAGGTAATACTGACTCAGATAATTGTATTTCAGCAGGAATTTCGGTCTCTGATTCAGATGCCGGATCAGTTTTGGCGGACTTTGATTGAGTTTTGGAGAGTTTTGTTTTGCCCTTTGCAGTGGACTGCTGTATATCTAGATGTATATTTTGCATGCCTGTTGAAAGAGCAGGTTCTGACATTACAAGGTTAGGTTTAATGGCTTCAAATGATTCTGCTGCCAATTGTAATTTTTCTGGAACAAGTGTCTCAGATTTGGGCAACTTTGCTTTAGTCACGGATGGAGAAACAAGGGGTTTAGGGGATTCCGATTTGGTCAATGCTGGATACATGATCTCCAGCGATATTGGAACATATTCAGTGTCTGACGATACTGATTCAGGTGAATCTGATCTATAATCAACAATAGAGTCTGGTAATAAGTGTCTAAACTGAGGTATAGGTGAGTCAGGTGATAGCGCTCTGTATTCATCTATTGATGCTATTGATTCAGGTGATGAAGGTCTATCCTTATAAAGTAATGAAAGTAAGGGTGCAGTTTCATAATCTACATCTGAAAATATAGATTCAGATGATGATGATCTACAAAATGTCACTAAAGCAATGGGATCAGATTGCCAAAATTGTGGAATTGGTGAATCTGGAGACAGAGATCTATGTTCATCTACTGATCCTGTAGATTCAGGTGAGTCTGGTCTCTGCCAAAAGGCAAAAGCCTCCAATAGTATACATCCAGTTTCTGAAGTCACTGAAGTCTCTGATTCAGGTGAGAATGACCTGTATCCTGCAATGGAGATAATCGATTCAGGTATCACCTGTCTAAACTCAGGTACAGGAGAGTCAGGGGATAGTGGTCTATGTTCATTGACTGACCCTATAGATTCAGGTGATGATGCCCTCTTCTGTAAATACTCTTCAGGGGATAGTGGTCTATCTGATGGAAAAAGCCACTTCACTGTTTCTAGAATTACTGATTCAGGAGACGATGCTCTGTCTTCAGTTTCATAAATTACAGATTCAGGTGAAATGGATCGACCATAACTACGTTCACTGCCTGGAGATATCGCTCTGGTAAACTCTCCCTTGTTTGGAACCATATGTGTCAATGGCCTGTCTTCTGCTTCTGCTAGCCTTAGGAACATTTGTCCATGGGCATAAGCAGGTAATTTTGCAGTTTCCCATTCAATCTCAGGGGGCGGTAGAGGAGACATTGGTCTAAAATGAGGTATGGGCGAGTCAGGCAAAAGAAGACTAAGTTCAGTAACGGATGACAGTGATTCAGGGGATGAGGCTCTACTCTCAGTCAACAGTATGGATGAATCAGGTGTTGACGGGCGATACTCGGGTATAGGTGAGTCAGGTGATTGGAACCCAGACCTATCATCTGAAGTCAATGACTCTGGCGAAGACGATCGATCATGCATTGAAACTACAAATTTAGTAGCATACTCAGACCCTAAGTCAGGGGATGAAGACCTTTTTTCGGTTTCGGAGGCTATATATTCTGGCACCAAAGGCATGGATGACTCTGACAAGACTGTATCAAAGGCTTCCTCCTGACTTGAAGGCTTATGTTGAGTGATAGGTAAGGTTATCTCAAAGCTGTACTCTTCCCCCGGACTGGAGTCAGTCACTGGAGGAGCTGACACCTCTCCTGGGGGCTCAGCAGTTGAGTCATGTGACATCTGGATTAATGCAGTGCTGACAATGGATTTTACTTTAACCGACTCCGAAATGAGTGTGGTTCTTGACACGTCTGATGATGTTTGAGCTGCTGTCTGGGATTCCTTACCCACCTCAAAGGTGATAGACTCTGGGGTCATGGGACTGATATCTACAGGTCTGACATGAAGCTCAGTGGAGATAGCGTCTTGGTCTAGAGTAGCCTGGTCTACATCAATCAAAGGCATGGAGGTAGAGGAATCCTCTGCATAAACCGGGCTGGCTCTGTAAGTTCCCGCTACTTCATCCAATTCCATTGGTGTTTTCCTGGACTCTTTACTAGTTGACTTCTCTACATACCCAAACAGGACTTTGTAAAGTCGGTGTGACACCTCGTCAATATGATCCTTTGAGAATATCTTGCATGTCTCTTTGGGTCGTACCACCTCAGAAGACTGAGGCAGCTGAGTGGACTGTGGTACATTCATAGGCTCGGCTGTAAAACTGATGTTCTCTGTGACCCGTTCAGTTGTCATAGTGACAAAGTTGGTGGAGAGGTAAGCGTAGTCCTCTGAGGTTTGCTTTAGCTCCACAGACAGCTCACTGAAGTCTGGCTCGGCCAGGTCACATTCAGTCAGACTGTCCCCGAAGTCGGTCATGGAGAACGGACGGCTCTCACAGACACGCTTACGACTTTTAGTGGGTGACTCTTGGTGTCTCGTTGGCGACAACAACCATTTGTTGTCGCTTTCAGCCTGGGGGTGCTGGGTTGACCCCTCGCCCCACTCTGCACCCCCCTGTGCCCCCTCCTCAGAATGCTTGACAGATAGAGAGGGTGAGGGGGGAGGGGTGGGCCCTTTGTAGACAGGATCTAGAATGTGAGAGGTGAGCTGGTAGGGGGAGGTGCGGAACAAGGTGAAGAAGGGACTTACTTGTTTGAAAGTGCCCATATGTAGTGACCCAGCCTTCTCCGGTCCAGTATGTGATGTACCGTCCACAGAACTGAGGAACAAAACAATAACGAGGTCAAACATCTAATCACCATTGAAGTCTCCCAAGTTTCTCTTTCTGTCAGTCTCTCTCTCTCTTTCTCTCTCTCTATCTCTCTCTCTCTCATTCTCTCTTTCTGTCAGTCTCTCTCTCTCTCTCTCTCTCTCTCTCTCTCTCGCCTTCTCTCTTTCTGTCAGTCTCTCTCTCTCTTTCTCTCTTTCTGTCAGTGTCTCTCTCTCTCTCTTTCTCTCTTTCTGTCAGTCTCTTTCTCTCTCTTTCTGTCAGTCTCTCTCTTTCTTTCTCTCTCTCTCGCGCGCTCTCTCTCTCTCTCGCTCTCTCTCGCTCTCTCTCTCGCTCTCTACATCACAGCTTATTACTATTTATTTTAACAATGCAAATCAAGATCTTAATTAACTGTTTGTTTCTACAACCATCCAACATGTATGTACCAGTAAACTCTCCAAAACAATATAAGATCTCCTTACCATACCAATTTCTCTTTCACTCAATACAATTCAATACAATTCATCCCCCTTGGCATTTTTCCTATTTTGTTGCATTACAACCTGTAATTTAAATAGATTTTTATTTGGATTTCATGTAAATGACATACACAAAATAGTCCAAATTGGTGAAGTGAAATGAAAAAAATAACTTATTTCAAAAAAGTATATAAAATAAATAACGAAAAGTGGTGCGTGCATATGTATTCACCCCTTTTGCTCTGAAGCCCCTAAATAAAATCTGGTGCAACCAATTCCCTTCAGAAGTCACATAATTAGTTAAATAAAGTCCACCTGTGTGCAATCTAAGTGTCACATGATCTCAGTATATATACACCTGTTCTGAAAGGCCCCAGAGTCTGCAACACCACTAAGCAAGGGGCACCACCAAGCAAGCGGCACCATGAAGACCAAGGAGATCTACAAACAGGTCAGGGACAAAGTTGTGGAGAATTACAGATCAGGGTTGGGTTATAAAAAAATATCAGAAACTTTGAACATCCCATTATTAAAAAATTGAAAGAATATGGCACCCCAACAAACCTGCCAAGAGAGGGCCGCCCACCAAAACTCACGGACCAGGCAAGGAGGCATTAATCAGAGAGGCAACAAAGAGACCAAAGATAACCCTGAAGGAGCTGCAAAGCTCCACAGCGGAGATTGGAGTATCTGTCCATAGGACCACTTTAAGCCGTACACTCCACAGAGCTGGGCTTTACGGAAGAGTGGCCAGAAAAAAGCCATTGCTTAAAGAAAAAAATAAGCAAACACGTTTGGTGTTCGCCAAAAGGCATGTAGGAGACTCCCCAAACATATGGAAGAAGGTACTCTGGTCAGATGAGACTAAAAATGAGCTTTTTGGCCATCAAGGAAAACGCTATGTCTGGCGCAAACCCAACACCTCTCATCACCCCGAGAACACCATCCCCACAGTGAAGCATGGTGGTGGCAGCATCATGCTGTGGGGATGTTTTTCATCGGCAGGGACTGGGAAACTGGTCAGAATTGAAGGAATGATGGATGGCGCTAAATACAGGGAAATTCTTGAGGGAAACCTGTTTCAGTCTTCCAGAGATTTGAGACAGGGACGGAGGTTCACCTTCCAGCAGGACAATGACCCTAAGCATACTGCTAAAGCAATACTCAAGTGGTTTAAGGGGAAACATTTAAACATCTTGGAATGGCCTAGTCAAAGCCCAGACCTCAATCCAATTGAGAATCTGTGGTATGACTTAAAGATTGCTGTACACCAGCGGAACCCATCCAACTTGAAGGAGCTGGAGCAGTTTTGCCTTGAAGAATGGGCAAAAATCCCAGTGCCAAGCTAGAGACATACCCCAAGAGACTTGCAGCTGTAATTGCTGCAAAAGGTTTCTCTACAAAGTATTGACTTTGGGGGGGTGAATAGTTATGCACGCTCAAGTTATTTTCTTTTGGTCTTACTTCTTGTTTGTTTCACAAGAAAAAATATTTTGCATCTTCAGTGGTAGGCATGTTGTGTAAATCAAATGATACAAACCCCCCCAAAATCCATTTTAATTCCAGGTTGTATGGCAACAAAAGAGGAAAAATGCGAAGGGGGGTGAATACTTTCGCAAGCCACTGTACATCTCTGTTATACTGTCTGACTGACTTACTGTGTTGAATCCATCTCTTTCTGCAGCTTCTCCTTCTGGGCGTGTCTCAGGAGGCCTGTTACTGATGCGTCTGTGTCCACCTGCCCTGACGTCTCGTGAAGTGACGCCATGCTGGAGGAGAGGTCCTCCTCTGACACCACGAGGGGCCCCTGCCTGGACCCTGGCCCACTGGGGGTGCTGTCTGTACGCCTGCCTGGCTGGGGACTGTCTCTGTCCTCATGGAGGCCAGAGAAACCTGGACAGGCATAGATATGGACATCGTTACTTACCTGTGATCTCTCTGGCATAGTTAAAAAATGGTGGTTCAGAAAAGATGACATGAGGTTTACTGTCTCATGACAGTAAACATAGGACATTTCCATTTCGCTTGTTAATATACTGCACTGTACCTTCACTGTGATCCAGTGCAATGGTCCTCTCAATCTCTGCATAGGTGCGTGATGATGTGTCCTCCTGGGTGGACTTGACGATCTTGGTTTCGATGAGGTGGACAATGTCCATTCTGTTGATTTTGGTTAGTCTTTTGATCAGTGATGTTTCTGTGGAAAGAAATCATGACAAAATAACAAAAGGTCATAACAGTAAATAAAGCCACTATGAAAAATATGAAAATGATCAATAATAAATATGACAAATATTCTAAATGTCGATGAATATTCAGAATACAATAACGGGTAGATCAACGTACCTGTGCCATGTTTCCCCTCCCTGTCAGTCCAGAGCTTCAGCAGGGCGTGGCTTTGGTCCTGTAGTGAGTTGGGGTTCTCAATCCTTATCAGATTGACCTTCTCCTCACTGAACTCCAGTTCTCGAGCCAGCTCTGGAAAACACACCCGAAAATAGACAGATATTATGATGTGATTTTAAAAAGGATTGATGGAAATCCAATACTGGAAACATCTGGCTGATCAGCTAAAATATGTTTTTTTTAGAGAATAGCATCCAAAGACACCTATAGGACTTTTTTTTTTCTCCCCAAATTCGTGATATCCAATTGCAATCCAATTACGATCTTGTCTCATCGCTGTAACTCCCCAACGGGCTCGGGAGAGGCGAGGGTCGAGTCATACGTCCTCCGAAACATGACCCACCAAACCGCTCTCCTTAACACCCACCTGCTTAACCCGGAAGCCAGCTGCACCAATGTGTCGGAGGAAACACCGTTCAACTGACAACCGAAGTCAGCCTGCGGGCACCCGGCCCACCACAAGGAGTCGCTAGAGCGCGGTGAGCCAAGTAAAGCCCCCCTGGCCAAATCCTCCCTTAACCCGGACGACGCTGGGCCAATTGTGCGCCGCCCTATGGGACTCCCGGTCACGGCCGGTTGTGACACAGCCTGGGATTTAACCCGGGGCTGTAGTGATGCCTCAAGCACTGTGATGCAGTGCCTTAGACCGCTGTGCCACTCGGGATGCCCTATAGGACATTTTTCTGTGTTAACTATGCAATGTTAATGTTAACAGTCTTCAAAACCACTGGGAAGTGATTATCGTCTCTGACACTGAGTGCCGACATGCCTGGCGTTCCACTCACCCATCCAACTGAAGCCCAGGTGGTCGGCTATTATTTCCAACATTTCCTCTTTCCTCTCGGCTTCATCCTGGGGATGTACTGTAAATGCCACCACAACAGCAGGAGAGCCGAGAGTGGATAGGCAGCACAAGGATGGACAAGCAAAGTCACATTCACGTTTAGAAGAAAACGTTATCTTCAACTGAGCACTTGGCTTTCTATTGCTCTATGGTGCTACAATGTTAGCTATTTGGAGGTATGTGTGGATAATTAACAGTAACTGCAACTGACGTGTATTTGGTGTATAGCTTCTCATTACAGTATAATGTTGGTTTATAGTGTGGCAGTACCATAAAAGTGATCATCATTGCCATTTTCAGGAACACGAATGAAAATATACAGTATTGAAAGTAAATTGCAGAAGTTCAACAGCAACAACATTGTAACAGCTCAGGACAAATGAAATTGGTTTCTTCTTTCATTTTATGTAATTCAGCTTTACTCCTACAGCCTAATTTGGTTAAAAAAATATATTTGATACTAAATCTGACTATGACAAATTATGTCAGTGACATTAAACTAAAACTGATCCTTCATTCCTTCAATTATTTGAATTCTTTAATTGATTCCCTGACTTAAAAAATGCCTGCCAATCTTGAGATTTGTAGAACACATACAAGGAAAAGAGACACGACCACAAACACAAGACAGAAGCAACCACAAAGAGTCTTTAGTTACACATCGCCTTAGCTACAAGACACAGAGAAGCGTCACCTTTTATGGCAACGCACACGAAAGACAGAATGAGCCCCTTAAGGAGGGGGGGTGTACCTTGACTTCTGAATGCATCGTCGGGAATCCGTTGCATCTGCGTGTCAACAGGATCATCCCACAGGGGTCTAATGGGATAGATATCTCCGGAAGCAGGGAACTGCATTTCGGGAAAAGTCTCCCTCTCTATGACAGAGGGGTCTATGCCGCTGCTCTTGTCATCCGAGACGGCGGCAGCCTCCTGTTTTTTGTCTTTCTCGTCCTGAGGAAATCTCTCAACTAGCTTTGCAACTTTGTCGCTAATCTCATCGACAAACTCTATAGACTTCTTGCGTGGCTCGCTTTTGTCTTTGGCGGTGGTGGAAGTGTGAGATGTCTGACCAAGCTTGCCTCTAACTGGCAGCCTGGATTGGAAACCGGAGCCCGACTTTGGCTTGGTGGAGTAGTCATCGCTCATGGGACGACCCAGGTCCTTTTTAGCAGATGTCTTGTCTGCCTCACAGAAGCTCTTGGCTTTGGAAGACGATGTCTTGGTTTTGGGTACAGCAGAGGGACCTGTATCTGTCTCAGACTTTCTCCTCAAGTCCTTTTTTACTGGGACCTTGAGCTTTGCATCCTGGGATGACTCAGTACATTTAACTGATGGCTCAGGCTTGACAGGGCTAGCCTTGCCCTTGACAGGTATTCTCGATTTGGACTCTAAAGAGGGAGTCTCTTTTTTAGGATTAGCTGAAGAGGGGGATGCAGGGGATGTAAAGGAGGAAGCAGTTTTAACCTGACTTTGGGGGCCAGCCTTGGCTGGGGTTTTAGTTGGGATCATTTGAACTTTTTCAGTAGAAGTTGGGGTTTTGGCCTTTTCTGTGGTTTTGGGGAGTTCTATGACCGAATGCTGCTCCTCTGGAGAGGAGTCAGAGGACTCTTGGTCCTGTTCAGGGTACACCGATCGAGTGACAGTGGTTACCGCTGTCTCAACATTTGTTATCATTGGATTGAGGGAACTAGTTTCCACCTCTAGGGGGGTCTCCTCTACAATGATGTCTGGTTTCACCTCTACAGCTTCAGCAGACACTGGAGATACTAGGTCTTTGTCTTTCTTAGTGGTCTTAGCTGAGGCGGAAAGACCCATTCTAGGGATTCTAGACTTAGAAGCATCTGATTTTGAGGGGGAGGCTGCTGCTGCTGCTTCACTACCTTTCTGATTGTCCTCTGTCGAGGCACGGTGTGGGGAATCTGAAGCATCTTTCGGCTGTTCCTCGTCTTCCTCCACTTGTATTTGCAGAGTCAGGTTGAGCCCCACTTCACTTTCTGTTTGGACTCCTCTATCTCCTGGCTCATCTCTGACCTGTTCAGCTAGCGCCTCCTCTAGCGGCTGCTCGCCTATCTGGAAGAAGGCAAAGCCCTCGTCCTCATAGCTCCGTTTGGTCATGTCAATAGCTCCGCTCCGGGTCATCTCAAAAAGCTTCCCCTCTTGGAAGAGGAATGGATTGGGCTCGCTGGTTGGCGTGCTTTCCTCCGTGGGGCTCCTTCCTGGGGTGGTGTCCGGGGTTGCCCCCTGGGACTGCCGGTCCACAATCAGACCCAGGATCTTCTGCTCTTCCTCTTTGACGCGGGCCGCAAAAGCATCATCGTCTTCGCGCATGGCACTCCAAGGGTCTGCCTCCTCTCTGGCGGTTACGCCCTTCGACTCAGTTCTGGGAGGTTCCTCTTCCTCATCGTCTTCCTCTGTGTCATCATAGATACAGATCTCGGGTTTGAATGTTTCCCTCACTTGTCCAATGACAGCAGTGGAGGACGTTTCTACCTCAGGGGCTCCTGAGTGCCTCCTGTGATCTCCTTTCACTTCGTCAGTTATATTACTCTCTATCTGACAGGGAGCTTTTACAGCAGCTGTCTGCAGACTGCCTGCATCTGCTTCTTTCCCTTCCCCATCATCCTCCTTGCTTTCCCTCGATTTCCTCAAGCTTTCCTCCTTCTGCTCATCTGTTATGTTTGCAGCCCCCTCAGAGCTGGAAGACATGGTAACCGTTTTAGCTAAACTGTCTTCCGTGTCATCCGTGTCTTTGCGTGACTGAACTGATTGTGGGAGTTGCTGCTCTGAGACAGATTGAGGTCCCCCCACTGCTACCGTTGTAGCTGTACTCTTGGCCTCTGTGTGGTGGATTCCTTCATGCACACCTGCTGGAAAAGGAGAGGGAGGTTGTACTTTAATAAGGGATTCAACAGAAAGAGCTAACTCTGAGGTCTCCTTGGCCCTAGTGAACCCACTCTCATTTGCGGACTCTAGTTCAACTGTTTTGATGCTATCATCCCCTGCTTTGTCACCTGCTAAGGCACTGATATATTTTCTAGAGTTATTTTTGGTTCTGGTGTCCTGGTCCATTTCCTCAAATGTTTTTATTTTGGCTGACATTTTAAACATCTTGTCCTCTGGGGTGAATTTCCTCTGTGCTTCTGCCTCATCGTCATCTTCCTCTGAGGATTCGTGGATGACAGCTGGTATGGACATCACAGATAGGAACATGTGGTCTGGGGTTTTGGGGTTTACCTCATAACTTACCTCTTCAGAACTAGGGGTGTCGGGGGAGAGGGGACTCTTACCAGAACTTTCCATCTGGGACGAAGTCTGCTCGATACTGTCATCATCGTTGGCACTAGCCTCCTGGTCCCTGAGTAGCCTACTTCGCAACACGTCTGAGGGGAAGTCTGAGGCTTTGGATGGTTCTGGGTGGCTAGAGGACCCACTGGGCTGATCTAGAATGGGTGGGAAGGTTTTCTGCTCTACAGGGCTGCTTTCTAAGGAGTCACAACAGGGGGATTCATTGGTTGGGCTGGGCTCGATGGAGTCTGGGGTCCTATGGGAGGAGTTGTCTTCCATGAGGGGACTACCCTCGTCTAGAGAGTCTCTGTGGCTTATGGTCAAAGATTCGTCGGCTAAGGGACTGAAGGCATCTGGGTCTTTTAAAGGCAATTCTAAGCTTCCTTGACGCTGGGTAGAGGCACTAGAAGCATAGGTTGCAGCTAAAGCTGATGCTAGCTTGTCATCAGGGCTCTCCTCATCACTAAGGAAGCTCTCTAAAGTCTCTGAAACTCTCTTTGTAAGCTTTATCGGTTTAGATGGTTTAGACTCGCCCCTCTGAAAAGATATGGACTCACTCGTGGTGCGGTCATCTGCAGCCTCAGTGGGTGAGACAGGGAGGGTCATTTCCGTTGATGGCTGGTCATCAATGGTCCCCACACCAAAGTCTCCAGACTTGTCCTTAGTTTTCTTGTCACCTTTGACAGCTATAGTAGCAGCTGTTGAGTTTTTAGTGGACTGGTCAGCATTTTTGGGAGAGAGGGAGATACTGTCAGGGCTTGTTCCAGGGGTGGCTAAGCCCTCGTGTTTGAGGCTATCCTCTGAGCTCAGGTGAGGAGGACTACCATCACCCAGGCTGGCACTGGGAGAGTCTGCCACACCCTCATGTTTTAAACTATCAGAGCTATCATAGAGGGAAATATTCAGAAACTCTACGGTTTCAGTTAGGTCTGACGGGGCAGCAGGACTACCCTCTACAGAGGTCTGCTTAAACTGTTGGTACTCTGGATTGTCCTCAAGCTCTGCTTTAATTTCAGCACCAAAGTCTTTGGAGTGCTTTCTGTGTGGGCTAATTTGCTCATCTTTCTCTCTGTGGCGCTCGCCAGGTATGGCGTCCAGTGATACTTCCCGTTCATAACGGATTGTAGTGGCTTTGATGGTGGATTTGGACTGGGTGGGCTGTAATTCTGATTCTGTTATTTCATGCTCTGTAGAGGTGGAGGTTTTGAGCTCGAAAAGTCCAGACTTTGTCTTTGAGGGGTCCTGCCCCTTTTGGAAGGATCGCAAGAGCTCCCTTACTGACATGGTCTCTTGCAGCTTCTCAGACTCAGTTTTGGGGGACTTAGGGGGGCCCTTTTTAGCGGTGTCCTGTTTTGCGGGGCTCTGTTTCAATTTAAGGGTGGTTTCTTCGGCCCTTTGAGGGATTTTGCTCTCCACAGCAACCTTTGAGGTTTTTGTGCTAGTTGGCTTTTGAACCTTCTGCTCTGCCTCCACTTTCTGCTGAAGGGCTTTGACTTTGTCTTTTATGGACCCAATAGGGGTCTCCTCAACTACTGGGGACACAGGTGACACTGGTTTAGGGTCTGTGGGCGCACTTAGGAGAGCATCCCCATCGGTAGATTCCTTTGCCTGTTCCTGGTCTTTTCCTTTCCTCCTGACTGGCTTTTTGAGTTCAACAGCAGGAGTTTTGATTGTAGCTGTTGTTGTTATTGTCATGGTGGTTCTTTTCATGCCTTTGCGCAGGACGACCTCTGTGAATTTCTCTTGGACCACATCCTCCTGAGCCGCTGCACTGGAGCCCTCAGGTACATCCAGGAGATATTCTTTGAGTTCACCAGTCAGGTGTGTGACCATGCCAGACACGTCTTTGATGGCTTTAGGTCTGGGAATCCCTCTGTTGACTCTGACTTCATGGAGAACAGGTTCCTGGGGTTCTAAGGCAGTCATGTTTTTGGCCTCCTCGATCTCACATTCTGAGAGGAGGATCCACTCTTCGTTCATTCTGGCTGCTCTTGCTGCCCCCTCTGCCACCTCACCCTCCAATGTTCCACTCCTGAGTATCTTGCCCACTTTCTCCAAATCCTCTTTGACCTTCTCCATGATTTCAAACGGCTCGCCCTGAACCTCCTCAGCCCCTTTCTCCAGACCGCTCCCTTCCAGAGAACCGGATTTGTCAGTGGAATCCGTGTTTAGGATGGCGGTCATTTTGATCAGGTCTTGTTTCAGTTCAGACACATCGGAGAGGAGGTCCGGATCTCTTTTCTGGACTGTCGTCGACGTAGTGTCTTCGTCATCTTCCATTTTGGCAAGAGGACAATTAAGGAGCAAAAAAAATTTGAAATTGAAATGAAAAGGAGACAGACATTGGAGAATGTGATCAGGACAGGAACAGGAATAGTACAAACTGTCAGGATTCAAAGGGTAAAGCTGGGCCACAGTGACATCTACAGAAGGTATCAAAGGAAGGGACTTTTGATCCACTGGGGTTCTTTGGGGGCAAATACTGCAGCAAAGCAAAAAGCCAACTAAATCATAAAGCTGAGAAGGAAATGAGCAGGAAATAACTTGCTTATACACAGTCAGCACATTCGCGCTCACAACACAAAAGCGAGAACATATCTAAAATAAGTACTCGATCAAACAAATGATGAGCAACAACAGACACCCACAAATCAACAAAAGATAAGGAAACAGGGACACAAACAAAGGGATAACAACATATAGCTAGACAGACATCTCAAGATTGTCTACAGAGAGAAAGAGCAACAAAAAAAATGCAATTTTTTCCAGTGTGCTCTATTGAACAGAACAAACCATGTTGTTCCTCTACTGCTATGGAAAAATAAAGGGGTCTGAACCAGCATCAAACTGGTTACCTGGAAAATAATTTAAAGGTCCAGCGCAGCCGTTTTGATCTTAATATCAAATTATTTCTGGGTAACAATTAAGTACCTTGCTGTGATTGTTTTTAATTACAATTGTCAAAATGTTTAAAAATAAAAATAGCTTCTTAGGAAAGAGTAAATTCTCAAGCTAGGATGTTGCTAGGACTGTCTGCGAGTGGTCTGAGTGAGGAAGGGAAAACGGAAAACTAGCTGTTATTGGCGGAGAGGTTTGGAACTCTCTTTTTGTATTTGTCTATTGTCATTTCACCAGGCAGGCCATAAGTCCATCCCACCAAAACAGGCTGACATTTCAGGCGGTCTTTTCAAATAGCCCTTTATACTAAAAGGGCATTATCAAAACTTTCACAATTCCACAGTATTATTCCAACCTCATAGTGTGGAAATATCTATAAAACACAGGAAAATCACATTTTTGACTGCACTGGGCCTTTAAGGAAATTAATCATTGATTTAAGGGAATGTGGTCCTTTTGGAGGACTGTATCCATTCCCTATACTAACTTTAGTCTAGCTAAATAAACCTTTTGAAACATAACTGAGGAGAAAAGTTAAAATCATAATAAGAGTAGCAACAGTGTATTCAATCAAATTCAAATAGAGAGTGAAAAGGAATTCAAAGATCAATGTTAACGCAAACCAAAGAGTCAAAAGAACTCTCACACTTGACACACACCCAGACACAGGAACACACACATACACACTCATGTAAGCCAAGTTATTTCCATGCAAAGCAAAGGGGAAAGTTGACATGCAGCCTCTGGTGAAAAGTGAGTGGAGCAAATTCAAAGTGATTCAGATAATTAATTAAATAAAATGTACCACTAGCAAATCTACATTTTATGTTTATAAAAGAGCGGTTAATTTAGGTATTCACATTCAATAGTGTGGTGAGTTGTAGTCTACTGTTTTCTCATTGACTACAACTATGAAAGGTGATGCTAAAGCATCAATTCCATATTATGTATGACATATGTATGTGAATTGCCACATAAAAAATAACATTCTGTACATTACATTGTCTATCAGTTTATGTAAGACCTGTATGTACTGTACATTTATGTTTTGAAGGTATGTGCACACAGAAATATTTTCCATATTATGTACACTACCGGTCAAAAGTTTTACAACACATAATCATTCAAGGGTTTGTCTTTATTTTTAATATTTTCTACATTGTAGAATAATAGTGAAGACATTAAAACTATGAAATAACACATATGGAATCATGTAGTAACCAAAAAAGTGTTAAACAAATTATTTGAGATTCTTCAAATAGCCACAGCTTTGCACACTCTTGGCATTCTCTCAACCAGCTTCATGAGGTAGTCACCTGGAATGCATTTCAATTAACAGGTGGGCCTTGTTAAAAGTTAATTTGTGGAATTTCATTCCATCTTAATGCGTTTGAGCCAATCAGTTGTGTTGTGACAAGGTAGGGTTGGTATACAGAAGATAACCCTATTTGGTAAAATATAAAGTCCATATTATGGCAAGAACAGCTCAAATAAGCAAAGAGAAACGACAGTCCATCATTACTTTAAGACATGAAGGTCAGTCAATACAGAAAATGTAAATAACTTTTTAAAATTTTTTGATTTCACCTTTATTTAACCAGGTAAGCCAGTTGAGAACAAGTTCTCATTTACAACTGCGACCTGGCCAAGATAAAGCAAAGCAGTGCGATAAAAACAACAACACAGAGTTTTTGTTTTTGAAATATTATTTTTGAAATATATATTTGAACGTTTCTTCAAGTGCAGTCGCAAAAACCATCAAGCGCTATAATGAAACTGGCTCTCATGAGGACCGCCACAGGAATGGAAGACCCAGAGTTACCTCTGCTGCAGAGGATACGTTCATTAGAGTTACCAGCCTCAGTAATTGCAGCCCAAATAAATGCTTCACAGAGTTCAAGTAACAGACACATCTCAACATCAACTGTTCAGAGGAGACTGTGTGAATCAGGCTTTCATGGTCGAATTGCTGCAAATAAACCACTATTAAAGGACACCAATAAGAAGAAGAGACATGCTTGGGCCAAGAAACACGAGCAATGGACATTAGACCGGTGGAAATGTGTCATTTGTCTGGAGTCCAAATTTGAGATTTTTGGTTCCAACCGCTGTGTGGGTGAACGGATGATCTCCGCATGTGCATTTCCCACCGTAAAGCATGGAGGAGGAGGTGTTATGATGTGGGGGTGCTTTGCTGGTGACACTGTCTGTGATTTATTTAGAACACTTAACCAGCATGGCTACCACAGCATTCTGCAGCGATACACCATCCCATCTGGTTTGGGCTTAGTGGGAGTATCATTTGTTTTTCAACAGGACAATGACCCAACACACCTCCAGGCTGTGTACGGGCTATTTGACCAATAAGGAGAGTGATGGAGTGCTGCATCAGATGACCTGGCCTCCACAATCCCCCGACCTCAACCAAATTGAGATGGTTTGGGATGAGTCGGACCGCAGAGTGAAGGAAAAGCAGCCAACAAGTGCTCAGCATATGTGGGAACTCCTTCAAGACTGTTGGAAAAGCATTCCAGGTGAAGCTGGTTGAGAGAATGCCATGAGTGTGCAAAACTGTCATCAAGGCAAAGTGTGGCTATTTGAAGTATATATTTTGATTTGTTTAACACTTTTTTGGTTACTACATGATTCCATATGTGTTATTTCATAGTTTTGATGTCTCCATTATTATTCTACAATGTAGAAAATAGTAAAAATAAAGAAAAACCCTTGAATTAGTAGGTGTTCTACGTTTGACCGGTAGTGTATATTGCAGAAATATGTAGATATCCAGCTATGCTGAGGCACATGACCATGATTAATTATCAATGAATGAATCAATTAATTAATTAGATGAAAAGGCAAATATTATACACTATATGGGTAGGGTATGAAGGATGGGATCTGGAGGGCTGGGAAAGCTAGACTACAGTTTGTTTTGCCATGAGGGCACTAGAGTTACTAGGGGGGTACTATTCCCTTGTCACATAAACATCACCAAATTATGAATGAGAGTTTGTTTGAACTCTCTCTCCATATGTCCCAAATTCAAAATGGCAGAGAGGAGGGAGTTAGCATGAAGACACCGGTGCAGTGATGTGTGACATGAGAAAGGGATTAAGTTTATGCCTGATGAAGTTGTTGGCATAACCTTGGCTCGGTGCGGTGGAGTGACAGTTGTGTTGTTTTGGTTTTGTGACAAAGACAAACATGTAGAACTTAAAAGACTTTGAAAAAGTAATGCGTATGCTACAGCTTTGCTAAAATCCTATGAAGGTCATATGAAGCTCAATGTTTATGCATTAGCTCTGGTTACCATTCTGTACTGTTCTCTACAATAGTCAACTAGCATAACATCATTAGTAATGTCTAAATCTATGGCATAGTTATAATGCACTTATCAAAGCAATTTCATAGTCATAATGTTTGAGTAATGCAGCCATATTATAACAGTTAAAAGTTAAATAGCAAGTTTATAAAGTATTAGAATGGTTGAGAAAAAAATCTGTTAAAGGTGTTATCAAAAAATAGTATATTACTTACATTTCTCGAGCGTCCTGCTGATCTGTAAAGAGGAATACAGAAATTGCACTATAAATATCATTTCAATCACTGTGTAAGAAAAATCTAGTCAATATTTTGTACATATTTGCTACCTTTGCTGCAGGAAGGAAATAAGTACTAGAATTAAACATAGAACTGCGACTAATATCTAAAGATGGATACTCTACTACAAGTGACAAGCACAATAATTGATCAGTAATAACATGGAACACGGAGAGCCATATATAAAATATATAAATATATGACACTTTCTAATACCTAACATAACAGCTAAATGTCAGACAAAGAAGTAGACATCTAGCTTCTAGCCTGAAAAGAGCATGAAAAGTACTGTGAAGAACATGAAAAAATAAACACTAGTTAGCGGGGGGAGAAATGGGGAGAGAGGCACAATGTTACCTCTTCCTCAGCCTCTTGGTCTGAATCTGATTCCTTTGGGGTGCAAGAAGCAGAAAGAAAGAAAGAAAGAAAGAAAGAAAGAAAGAAAGAAAGAAAGAAAGAAAGAAAGAAAGAAAGAAAGAAAGAAAGAAAGAAAGAAAGAAAGAAAGAAAGAAAGAAAGAAAGAAAGAAAGAAAGAAAGACAAATAGAGGATAGAGGAGGATAGAGCAGGATAGAGGAAGATAGAGGAGGATAGAGGAGGATAGAGGAAGATAGAGGAAGATAGAGGAAGATAAAGGAGGATAGAGGAAGATAGAGGGAGATAGAGGAGGATAGAGGAAGATAGAGGAAGATAGAGGAAGATAGAGGAGGATAGGGGAAGATAGAGGGAGATAGAGGAGGATAGAGGAAGATAGAGAAAGATAGAGGAGGATAGAGGAAGATAGAGGAAGATAGAGGAAGATAGAGGAAGATAGAGGAGGATAGGGGAAGATAGAGGGAGATAGAGGAGGATAGAGGAAGATAGAGGAGGATAGAGGAAGAGAGAGGAGGATAGAGGAGGATAGAGGAAGATAGAGGAAGATAGAGGAAAATAAAGGAGGGTAGAGGAAGATAGAGGGAGATAGAGGAGGATAGAGGAAGATAGAGGAAGATAGAGGAAGATAGAGGAGGATAGGGGAAGATAGAGGACGATAGAGAAGGATAGAGGAAGATAGAGGAGGATAGAGGAAGAGAGAGGAGGATAGAGGAAGATAGAGGAAGATAGAGGAAGATAGAGGAAGATAGAGGAGGATAGAGGAAGATAGAGGAAGATAGAGGAGGATAGAGGAAGATAGAGGAAGATAGAGCAGGATAGAGGAAGATAGAGGAAGATAGAGGAAGATAGAGGAGGGGGAGGAGGGGGAGGAAAACAGAGAGTGGGCAAAGCAAAGTTACCATAGTGACAGACTTGAAGGTTTGTGGCCAATCGTTGTTTTTTGGGAGGGTGGTTCAGAGTAAACATAAAATAGCATTATTAAAGGAGAAGGGATTCATGCTACACTATAGGTCAGCTACCAGCACTTACATATAGTAATGCTGGTTGCTTATAGTTAGTTAATAAATCACAGTTAACACTAGAACTGCTAAAGCAATCATTTTGACTACTCATTATTATTCATTTGTTATTACTCTGCCATTTTTTAACTCATGCCCCCCTTCGTCCTTGACCTTTCCTAAATAAGTCTATATAACACACTGCCGTTGTCAGAATCTTAATATCACAAACAGAACTGGAGTTATAACCAGTTTTAGGAGGGCGTGTCATTAAATGGAATGGTTTCCCCCCATTGCCCCTCCTTCTCCCAACAGTAGGGCCTGCTCCGCTCCTTCCTCCTACATTTGAAAGTGCAGTGCCCAGTTGATAATCCCCCCGACAATTGCCAAGAAACTGAACATACACCATACCGAAACTAATTTCACACATATAACAACAGATGAAATAAATTAAGTAAAGTATGATGGGGAGAATGGGTGAGTTGATGAGCGAAGGGAAGCGAAAGAAGCATAATTATGTAATCACCAATTGTGAATGAAGAACAGGGCGGGCCATTCTAATGCATTTATCCATTCTAATCATAGGCCTAATCTTAAAATGTACCCTATCTCAGTTCACCGAATCAAAGCAGTCTTATCAGTCTACTCTGGCCTCCTTGGAGTAGGCTACACAGCAAGAGCGTACGTAATTGTACATGCTGAACGGCTTTCAATCTCTAGGGAAAATATCCACATCAGGCAGCAGGGGCGAGTGTAGGAGAATGTGGTGATGGGGCTTGTGGAACATTACGTTGGCAAAGGGAGCGATGTCATTGTTAAATAACATTAATATGTGAGAACAATATTTTTTGTGAACAAATGTTTCATTTTGTCCTTATAATAATGTTGGTAGCGACATGTGAAAATCGTTGTGGAAATCTGTTGCAGCTCAAGTCGACTACAAAACCCACAATGCAATGCGCGCTCTATGGGCTGGCTGGCTAGCTAGGTAGCTAGCTAGCAGACTCTATGGGCTCTATGGGCTGGCTGGCTAGCTAGGTAGCTAGCTAGCTAGCAGACATAGCTACACACAATAATAACAAAGTCGATATCAGCATGTGAAGTAGCTACTTAGCTGTAAAATCGCCTAAACAAACTGCACTATCAATTTAGGAGTCTACAATCTCACCATGTTCAACCTGCAGATCGATGTGCCTCGCAGAGTGGAGTCTGACATTCGCAACGGTCATGCAACGGCACAATGCAATGCACCCTGGACTGAAGAGGCAGACAAATAGGAGAAATGCGGTGGACCGGGACCCTCTGTTAAATTACACATTTCTCGAGGTAGGAATATCGCAAAAATATGATCAATGGCTCATTAGAGAGAAGATAACCTGCCGAGTTATGACATCGGCCAGTAGTGAAATCTGACATGTACTGTATGATAGACGTTTTCACGATCTAAAAGTCGTAATCCTATTAACTTCCAGTGTAGTGAGAGCGGCTTTATCACAATGCTACGTCATATCGGACTAATTTCTTCCTGCTTGAACGGCAATAGCTCAGATACACATGAAAGCATGTAAATGACCCCGAAAATCGATAGAGCATCCCTCAGAGATGCACAAAAAAACATTATAACATTCAAAATGGGTGAATCTTTCCTTTAACATTGTAAGCAATTCTGAACACTCAGGCATGTAATGGTAACTGTTGGGTGTGGCACACAGAACTCAGAGTTGTTCCTGCACAGGTCACATGGTCAGGAACAATTCCAGGTCCTAGGTGTATCCTAAGCTGTGTGTTCAGGTGGAGGTCGTGGAAAGGTGTTCTTACCTTTGAGTAGGATGGTAGTGTGATGTTCAGGTTGCATATGGCGTTGTGGGCCAGACTTCTATAAGACCTGGGCTCTTTCATAAAGGACAGACGGCCACACGGATCCTGAGTGTTGTCTCGGATCTGTGGAACCATCAACAACATCATTATCGTCAGTCAGTCAACCAATCAACATACAGAATACCATAAATGACTCGTTTGTAATAAAGTCAATTATATGGACGAGTGTTGAAAGATGGTAAAGTGATGTTCACCTTGATGAAGAGTGCCAGCCTGTTCTCTTTGAAAGCAAAGAAGCTGAAGAGGTGGTGCTGGCCACTCTTGGTGAGAGGGACCAGGTTGCCGAAGCAGTCTGCATAGATGGGTTTGCCCTCCAGGACCTGAGGAAAGGAAACATCAGACATTAATCCTAGCTGAGGAAAGAACATACCAAACATACCATTTCCTGTTAGTCATCAACCGCATGATTTACTAAGACTTCACACTTTACTGACAGTTCACTACTATTGTAAAAGTAAAAATGTGTTCTCAATTATTTGCTTGGCTATATAAAAAATAAACTCTACTATAACACCTACCTCTACTATAACACCTCTACTATAACACCTACCTCTACTATAACACCTCTACTATAACACCTACCTCTACGTCTCTGCTCCTGGCCACCTCAGTGAAGTTCTCCTGCTGTTCCAAGGTCTTGTCCATCTTATCGTCCGTAATGCAGAAACAGCGGAGCCGCGCCTCGATGGGGTCGTGGGTCTTTGCGAAGATAACGAACTTGGCCATGTAGGGAACGCAGATGATCTCCCTGTAGACTGAAGTGGAGAAGTTGACCGACTCCTGCACTTGCCGACAGTCTATCAGCCAGAACCTGGCCGACACGTTGGTCGTGAAGGAGACACAGTCGTTGATGAACGTTAGGGGTGTGGTTCCTGTAATGTCCTCCCATTGGGCTGGCGTCGTTCCACCTTTGAATAAGAATACAATTGAGAAATATTAGAAGGTTAGCTACAGACATTATAGTTTGTGTGTGTGTGCCTACAGTGTGTTTGTGTTGTGTGTGTGTGTGTGTGTGTGTGTGTGTGTGTGTGTGTGTGTGTGTGTGTGTGTGTGTGTCTGTGTGTGTGTGTGTGTCTGTGTGTGTGTACAGTTTGTACAGCGCCTTCGGAAAGTATTCAGACCCCTTGACTTTTTCCACATTTTACAGCCTTATTCTAAAATGGATTTAAAAATAATAATAATCCTCAGCAATCTACACACAATACCCCATAATGACAAAGCGAAAACAGGTTTTAAGAAATATTTGCAAATGTATTAAAAATAAAAAACTGAAATACCTTATTTACATCAGTATTCAGACCCATTGCTATGAGACTCGAAATTGTGCTCAGGTGCATCCTGTTTCCATTGATCATCCTTGAGATGTTTCTACAACTTGATTGGAGTCCACCTGTGGTAAATTCAATTGATTGGACATGATTTGGAAAGGCACACACCTGTCTATATAAGGTCCCACAGTTGACAGTGCATGTCAGAGCAAAAAGTAAGCCATGAGGTCGAATGAATTGTCCGTAGAGCTCCAAGACAGGATTGTGTCGAGGCACAGATCTGGGGAAGATTCCCAAAACATTTCTGCAGCATTGAAGGTCCCCAAGAACACAGTGGCCTCCATCATTCTTCAATGTAAGAAGTTTGGAACCCCCAAGACTCTTCGTAGAGCTGGCTGCCCGGCCAAACTGAGCAATCGGGGGAGAAGGGCCTTGATCAGGGAGGTGACCAAGAACCTGATGGTTACTCTGACAGAGCTCTAGAGTTCCTCTGTGGAGGTGTGAGAACCTTCCAGAAGGACAACCATCTCTGCAGCACTCCACCAATCAGGCCTTTATTGTAGAGTGGCCAGACGGAAGACACTCCTCAGTAAAAGGCACATGACAGCCTGCTTGGAGTTTGCCAAAAGGCACCTAAAGACTCTCAGACCATGAGAAACAAGATTCTCTGGTCTGATGAAACCAAGATTGAACTCTTTGGCCTGAATGCCAAGCGTCACGTCCGGAGGAAACCTGGCACCATCCCTACGGTGAAGCATGGTAGTGGCAGCATCATGCTGTGGGGATGTTTTTCAGTGGCAGGGACTGGGAGACTAGTCAGGATCGAGGGAAAGATGAACGGCGCAAAGTACAGAGAGATCCTTAATGAAAACCTGCTCCAGGTCCTCAGACTGGGGCGAAGGTTCAGCTTCCAACAGGACAATGACCCTAAGCACACAGCCAAGACAATGCAGGAGTGGCTTCGGGACAAGTCTCTGAATGTCCTTGAGTGGCCCAGCCAGAGCCCGGACTTGAACCGGATCTAACATCTCTGGAGAGACCTGAAAATATGCTCCCTATCCAACCTGACAGAGCTTGAGAGGATCTGCAGAGAATAATTTGAGAAACTCCCCAAATACAGGTGTGCCAAGCATGTAGCGTCATACCCAAGAAGACTCAAGGCTGTAATCGCTACCAAAGGTGCTTCAACAAAGTACTGAGTAAAGAGTCTGAATACTTATGTAAATGTGATATTTCCATTTTTTTATTTTGTATAAATTAGCTAAAGTTAATCAATTTCAGAATAAGACTGTAACCTAACAAAATGTGGAAAAAGTCAAGGCGTCTGAATACTTTCCGAATGCACTGTATGTATATGTGTGTGCGCGTTTAATCCGCCCTCTCTCTAACCTGTGATACTACAGAGCAGGCGCAGGGTGGGCTGGTCCCCTCCGAAGCCGTTGACCACAGGGTCAGTGTTACTCTTGGGGATGGGGATGGTCATGGTTATGGGTTTATGGAATTTCCTTCTCCGGGGTTCCAGGGTCACAATGGGGCTGAACGTCGCCTTGTTTCCCAGGAGCTTCCTCACCACGTCCACGTTCATTGGCTGAGCCTGGTGTTGACAGATTACCGTGTTAGTAGTAGTTTAACATTAGAGGAACTGACAGCACAAACTTCTTTGGGGCCAAAACATGGAGGCCCTTGACTGAGCTTGTCTGGTGCAACCAATGAAATCCCAAACCTGCATACTCCACCCTTCTGGCACTCCAAGCAGGCTCAATCAAATGTTTCAAGTATTACAAATAAGAATTAACCAGTCAGAGGCAAGTCAGGTTGTGTGTTATTACCTGTAGTCCAACTCTGATCCTCTTGGTGAGGGCTCCCTCTGGGAAGACAGCCTGGACCTGAGGCATCACCGTGCTGCTGAGGATGCCCCCCTCTGGACCGATCAGGCTACTGTCTTGCTTGACCCGGGACACCACCGCAAAGTACTGTGGGAAGTCCCTGGTGATGATGCGGCAGATACGCTTCTTCTCCAGTTCCTCTGGAGGATCCAGTTCTGGAGAGGAGGACAGAAGGAATGGTGCTTCATATTCCATTGTTACAGATTATGGCCCTGTTGAAATACTTGAACAACACAATGCACTCCCTCCTTGGAGTAATCACCGCTCACAAGACTGGGTTGGTGTAATCTATATATTGGGAGGCAGGATGGATTGTGTTTCCAAAGTCTTTGAGCAGGGCCTCTTTTCTTGCCAATGATCTTAATAATTATGATGATCACTAAGTGTTGTCTCACGTTGATGACATCACACTCACCCTCGTCCATGCCGTTGAGGATCTGGTTAAGTTCCTCCTCAGTGTGTTCACAGTGGTGCTCCTTCCAGCTCTCTCCTGTCTCACTGCGTAAGATCACCAGCTCCCTCTCCTTCCCCCTCAGGGCAGCAAAGTGAGGGATCTCTACCACCACAGGCCTGCGACCAGGGATTGAAGCATGGTGAGTGAGTGTGTGGGAGTGGGAATGGGGTGTTATGTGTGTGTGTGTGGGGGAGTGGGGGGTGGGGGGGGGCACGATGTATGTGTGTGTGTGTGTGTGTGTGTGTGTAAAAAGTGTGTGTGTGGGCAACCACTTATCTAACAACCCACCTGATGAGCACAGTACAGTGTGTCAACTACAATACCTATGGGACAGTCATGCTAAACTCAGGGACATCCACCATGGTACCAAATTAACCAATAAAACAATGAGGTTGAACAGACAGACAGCACTAAACATAGAAGGCCAACCACAAGGTAAGGAGCCAAAAGGTAAGTTGGGAGTGTCTGAGATGTTACGACAGAGAGCACAATTGGGTCACGACACTAGCACGCCACTATTACACATATCATCCAGGTGAGGTCACGGACACGGACACAAACACAACACATCACAGAGGTGGGTCGTACTATAAAAGGAGGGTGATATCAAATGGAACCAGTAGCAGTAGCATCCATAGATTGTTTCATATGCGGTTTCTTTTCCCCTACCCGAGGAATTTTGTCCCGGGTGGCCCGAGCTGCAGGATGCGGCTAACGAGGCTCTCGCCCTCGTTAAGAGGGGGCGGGGCAGTGGGAAGGTGTAGTTTACTGTGAGACCAACCGTCCGTTAGCAGCAGTAGGGGAGAGAGAGCGGAAGTAGTCAGAATAACGGGTGACTAGTGTATACTGTTGGGTTTTGTGAAAGCCTTTTGGCTGAGTGGAGTGGAGGCCATCAATAGGATATAATGGTAAATACATTGGGCTTTAAATATACAGGGCTTTCAAAGTGGAAGTTATTATATTATTGGTAGAGAGCCTCTCCTAGTGGTTTACCAATCTACATATCAAATCAATCATGGATCAATGTATTTTTCTTTAGTGGATTTTTTTGTTTCCATGTGTCTTATAGAAACAGTTAGTTTCCATATAAAGGGTTGATTTAGAGTTAGAATGCGGCCCGACTTTTAAAAAGAAAACAAGCAAGGCCCCTGGCGCTGGGAAGAAGCATAGAGCAGAGACAGCTTTATTAAGGCAGAGGCAGGGTGAAATTAATCTGAGAAAAGTAAGAGGGGCAGCAAAATGCTCAGGTTTTCATTCATACAGAAGGCTTACACTGTCCTTTAACGAACACACTCTCTCTTCTGTTTCTCTCCTAGCACCCACTCTGCTCTGTCACAACATAGATCATGATCTCTTCTGTTTCTCTCCTAGCACCCACTCTGCTCTGTCACAGCATAGATCAGGATCTATGACATCCCTTCTTTTTATTTAATTCTCCCTCGCTCTGTTTCATTCGCTCACTCGCTCACTCTTTCTTGCTCTTTGTCCTAGGATCCTGTATACTCCTACCTCTCTCACACTAACCCTCTCCCTCAATCTCTCCATCTCCGGTCTCTTACCCGAGGAACTGGCCTCCGACAGGCCCCACCTCGATCAGCCTGCTGGCCAGGCCCTCTCCCTCTACCATGGGGGGCATGGTGGCCAGGCGGTGCCTCTTCACCAGCCGGCAGGTCACCCGCGTGGGCGCGCTGCACTTCCGCGGTGGGATGATGATGCGCAGTCCGTTGTGGCGGCAACCCCGCATGGCTCCACCCCTGGCGTCAACCATGAAGCTAACCAGGAAGCTGTGAAGGGAATGAGCAGGGACAGATATGATGTTTACAAAAGGAAAATATTAAGTTATATATTTAGACATTGTGTCTTTGTACCAGTGGATGCTGTTGGGAGGAGCTATAGGAGGACAGGCTCATTGTAATGGCTGGATTGGAATTATTGGAACGGAGTCAAACGTGGTTTCAATATGTTTGATGTATTTGATACCATTCCATTTATTCCATTCCAGCCATTACAATGAGCCCATCCTCCTATAGCTCCTCCAACCAGTCTCCTCTGCTTTGTACATTACCCTTTACACAGATAACTTACATACCTTACAGAAAAATAAGGATTTTTGACTTGATAACTACGGCCAAAATGAATCCATGTTAAAACAGACATAAGAATTACAATTTCACTGCATGCCCATACCCACATGCAAAAACAGTGAGAGGGGAATGGGTGTAATGATAACACTACATACTGTAGTGGAGTTAATGTGAGAGCGCTGGGTCTAACACATTCCAACTGTGACATCATTATTTTATGTAAAGCAAACAAACCATTAAAATGACACTGCAACATGTAGACAATACGGCACAACGTCAAACATGGATATTGGTTATATCAAACACACAAACACAAGACCTTGCAGCTGTGAATCGACCAAACACAGTTACAGTTTTTCTCCATTGGTTTGGCTCATTTCTTGAAACAGAAATTACATTCTCAAAACTACATGGACAAACCTCCAAACCACTTGGCAATTGTTCACAACAGAATTGAATTTCTCATTCATTTCATCAAATTGCAAATGTCTAAGTACATGTCTCAATGTCTCAGTACATCTTTGCAAATGATTAAGTACAGGTAGCCTACATTTAGCACAATTTCCAAGTGAATAGATCTTGTTGATCTAAACTGATTGTTGATTCTCAGTCTAATGGTTGTTCGCTCCAAAACGTGTCAGCGTCATTTCATTGTATAAGTCATCACATGCACAATAGTCTGTTCAATTGTCAAAATTAGTCAAGAACATAATACCATGAATACCATATATGAATCCCTTGGAACATTTGATAAATTTATTACAGCAATTGACAGTCAGGTGAAACTAGAACTTGACTAACGAAGGAGGAGTTTCACACATCTCAGATGACCAATCAAACAGTATGTTTAGTTACCTGACAGGTGCTGTCCATGACTGTGAATGCTGCCAAACATGTATGTAAAGAGCTTGACCATGCAGGACCAGTACAATTTCTGAACATGGAGGCACCTGGCCAAGTAAATGAACAAGGGCAACTGCCTGCTCGAGGAAGAGGAAGAAGAAGAAGAGGAGGAGGAGGAGTAAGGGTGCGTGGTGGTGGAATAGGGGGAAGAGGCCGAGGAGCACGAAGACACCATGCTGTCCCGGATGAAATTCGGGCCACAATTATAGACCATGTCATCAACCATGGTCTCACAATGGCGGAGGCAGGTCGCCGAGTGCAGCCTAATGTGCCTCGCTCAACAGTCTCCTCCATCATCCAAACCTTTCGCAGGGAAAACAGGTATGTAGTCAGTCAATGATGGAATTATATGTTGTATAGGACAGGACACTGTGCATAGAGCAAGAAATATATTTATTTACATATTTACCTATTCATTTAGTGTGTGTGTGTGATAGGCCTACAGTAATATCTTACCTCAATGGGATGTTATGATACTAAAAATGACAAGAAAAACATTGGAGAAAATAAACTATGGAATAGTTTATTTTCTACAGCATTGATGATACAGTTTACAGTAGTATTCCAGTCACTGTGCAGTGATGCATTAGAATTGTGGTAAAGTTACTGTAAGTAAAACAACAATACAATTACATAGGTAACTCATTCTGTAAGGAATACATAAGGTATACATTACGAATGGAGTGTTGTCCTTTGACTTCTATATCTAGGATTGGACGACAACCTTGCACAGGTGGCAGAGGAAAACTTCTCAATGAACAACAAGAACAAGAGATCTGTAACATGGTGATGGCAAATAATGCCATCACATTGAGACAGATCCGCGCTGCAATCCTACAAGACAATGCCATATTCCAAAATGTCAACTCTATAAGCATCTCCACAATAGACCGGATATTGAAGAAGCATCAGATGACAATGAAGCAAATTTACAGGGTACCATTTGAGAGGAACTCTGATAGAGTGAAAGAGCTGCGGTACCAGTATGTACATGTAAGTCAGTTACTGGTTGTCCATCATTATAACATTTTTACAATTAAGCAGTGGTTCCCAAACTTTTTTGGCTTCAGTACCCACTTTACCTGATTTGTGTATCCAGGTAATCCAGGTATGGAAGTATTTGATTTATCTGACTTCAACATTTCGCCTAAAAACTGCAGCTTACTGTATGATGCAATTATCATTATAATCCTTATTTTGAAGAATATAACATACAATAAGAAAAGGGGTCAAAGAGCTGCAATTAGTGCCTCCCATGTAAATCTATCTAATACTGTGGGTTTTACTGTAACATTTCAGTAAGTCTAGTCATTGATGATTTCCCCCCTCCCCTTTCTGTCAAATACCCCCTGTAGTACCTCTGCATAGGGGTACATGTACCCCAGGTTTGGAACCACTGGAGTAGTGGCCAGTAGTATATTGAACTTGTGGAGAACATAGAACATTCCTATGTAATTGTCTGTAACTGTAGTGTATGACTCTTCTGTATGACTGATTTGATGTTTTCTTTTTTACGCTATTGTAGAGAATAATGGCATTGGAAGGAAACGAGACCCATCACATCCTCGTGTTTGTGGATGAAGCTGGCTTCAACCTGGCCAAGGGCCGAAGACGTGGCCGTAATATTATTGGCCACCGGGCCATGGTGGATGTCCCAGGCCAGCGAGGGGGCAATATAACTATGTGTGCTGCCATATCGGAGAATGGTGTGGCCACTCACATCCCCAGTCTTGGCCCATACAATACACAGAAGCTCCTCATCTTCTTGGACCGCCTTCATGTTGATTTGATCCCTGAAAATGAGAGCGGTCTCGTAGGGCCTCACCTACCACAATATGTCATTGTATGGGACAATGTGAATTTCCACCGTGGCCCGCTCATCAGGGCCTGGTTCACTACTCATCCAAGGATGGTCATGGTGTTCCTACCACCTTACTCTCCTTTCCTCAATCCTATTGAGGAGTATTTCTCCGCTTGGAGGTGGAGAGTGTATGAGCATCGGGCTCAAGATCAGAGGTCCCTGCTCCATGCAATGGACGCTGCGTGTGAGGATATTACAGGAGATCAGTGTAGGGGATGGTTGCGACATGCACGCCGTTTCTTCCCTCGTTGCATCGCAAGGGAGAATATACGCTGTGATGTGGACGAGAATCTGTGGCCAGACAGACAGCAGCGTGTGGATGGCCAGGAGGGTGAGGACAGCGACCAGTGAAGAACTGTTAGTTGTGAAACTCCAGCTTTATTTACAGCACTGTAGGCTGCATATAATTTTCATTGTTTTTTGTTTGTGTGTTTATATTACAGTATATTATGCTGTATACATTTTCTTTTTACTCTGATGTATGGAAGTTACTTTATGTGTGTGAATGATAATGGTTACAATTTCCTTGGCAGTATGAGTGCAATGTGTGATGTCAAACCTTGGAGGCTACTCTTACCCTAAAATCCTATTTATTTTTTTCAGTTTTATACACAATTGTATTCTGTTAGCTAGACAAAAAACAGTACAGTAACCATTGTCAATGAAGGACTGGGCTAAGACTGAAAGGTGGACATGAGGGATATTTCAATGGTCCTCTGCCATAGTGACAAAACATCTAAACATTTTGACTTGCAGTGCTTACACAATGCCAAAGGGACGAAGCATTTTGGGGGCACTGACTGTTTAAATGAGAAGGAAATTTAGTTTTGACACATGCGTGAACTGTTTTGGGAGAGGTATGAGCTTTTGCAGGTGAACCATGGTGTTGTGCCGAACCATCCACGTTATTTTGGCTAAAGCACCAAGAGTGTTGAGAACGTCCGGTCTGTTTCAAGAAATGAGCCAAAGCAATTGAGAAGGATCTTTGCCATTTTCGTGGCACTGACTCCTTATATGGGAAAGGAATTTAGTTTTGAAGCATGAGTGAACAGTTTTAGGAGAGATATGAGCTTTTGCAAGTGAGCTATAGTGTTGTGCTGAACTGTAAGACTGTTTTGCCAAATGATCTTAGAGTTTTGAGAATGTAATTTCTGTTTCAAGAAATGAGCCAAACCAATGGAGAAAAACTGTAAACAACAAACAAAATGGCCACCATGAGTCGGCAAGATTCAACCAAGATGGACACAATGACTGACCAATGATGATGAGGAAATGTGTGTGACTTTTTGATGCAGCACTAGGTGCAAAATATGTCTTCCATCTGATAAAAGTGGACTAAGTCCCTTATAAAGAGGCCTGTGTAAAAATGAATGTAAAAGTGATCAAAAGCTAAAACGGGGGAAATACTGGAACATGGGCAACATCTGTTAGTAGTGTTGCACTCGCATTCAAGCATTTGTGACATACACACACACACACACACACACACACACACACACACACACACACACAGATCTCCCCGGAAGGAGAGCACACTGTGAAAGGAGGAGGAAGAGGAGGATGAAGAGGAATAAACCAAGGTGCAGTAGATCACCTGCTGTCGCCATGATCATGGCACGGAGAGGAACGTCTGAAAACAGAACAGAGACCCCATAAGAGAAGGAGAGAGAGAGAGAGAGAGAGAGAGAGAGAGAGAGAGTGAGAGAGAGAGTGTGAGAGAGAGAGTGAGAGAGAGACAGAGAGAGAGAGACAGAGAGAGAGAGACAGAGAGAGAGAGACAGAGAGAGAGAGACAGAGAGAGAGACAGAGAGAGAGCGCGAGAGAGACAGACAGACAGACAGACCGACAGACAGACAGACAGACAGACAGACAGACAGACAGACAGACAGAGATAGCTAGATAGACAGACAGCGAGAGATAGACAGATAGATAGAGAGATAGAGAGATAGAGAGAGAGATAGATAGATAGATAGATAGATAGATAGATAGATAGATAGATAGATAGATAGATAGATAGATAGATAGATAGATAGATAGATAGATAGATAGATAGATAGATAGATAGATAGATAGATAGATAGATACATAGATAGATAGGCCTAGATAGAGAGATAGAAAGGGATATAAGTGTTTGTCATATTGATTGTCCTAAACCAGTACTTAGAAACTCTCTGGTGTGAACACACTCAGTGGCCTAACATGAGTGATTCAGGATTGATGTCATTATAACTAAGAAGGATTATCTTTCCTCATTGTTACCAATTAGCATGGCAGAGAGAGTTAGCCTGAGGACAACAGGGTATCTTCATATCACAATGTATTAGACTAATAGGTGGTATCACCCCAAGCCGCTTAACAGATTAGGTTTAGAGTAGGATTACAAAAGGTTGTGATTCCTTTCTCAAAACTTTCCAAAAATCTACCAAATCTCTGCTTGAGGTACCTGGATCCACCATTGCTCTAGTGCCTGCTGAACACATTAGGCTCAAGGGAGAGCTGTATTCGGGATGGGTTAGAGCAGATAACTGTTGTACCTTTTCCACCAAAATACGTTTCTTTGGGCTGTTTTGATGGTTAAAACCTAACCCTCCTGTGTGCCTGCTATGCACGCGGTACCTACCCAGAGTGGACGGGGCTGGAGGACAGTGCCACGTTGTCCAGGTTTTCTGTGCCCCAGCTCAGACGGTACGAGTCCTTCTCATTTTCCCTGGCAAGAGACGACACCTGGCGCACAACAAAGACGCGCTTGTTAGGGACTGACCTGCCGTCATTTAAACACGGAACGCATTGCAGTGTTCGGTTAGACACTTTTGTGAGCATCTATACTCAAACTCACACATTTTGTGACTTTCTACAGTCAGATAAATTACATCTTAAGAGCAATATTTCAATATTCCAATTCAGCAGCTATTAAAAATGACCAAACATTACAAGCCTTAAAAAAAAAAAGTAATCTACACTGAGTGTACAAAGAACACCTGTTCTTTCCATGACATAGACTGACCAGGTGAATCCAGGTGAAAGCTATGATCGATTATTGATGTCACTGTAAATCCACTTCAATCACTTGAACGGGAGGAGACGGGTTAAAGAGGGATTTTTAAGCCTCGAGACAATTGAGACAAGGATTGTGAATGTGTGTCATTCAGAGGGTGAATGGGCAAGACAAAAGATTGAAGTGCCTTTGAACGGGGTATGGTAGTAGGTGCCAGGTGCACCAGTTTGAGTGTGTCAAGAACTACAACGCTGCTGGGTTTTTCATGCTCAACAGTTTCCTGTGTGTATCAAGAATGGTCCACCACCCAAAGGACATCCAGCCAACTGTGACAAGCATTGGATTCAACATGGGCCAGCATCCCTGTGGAACGCTTTTGACACCTTGTAGAGTCCATGCCCCGACGAATTGAGGCTGTTCTGAGGGCAAAAGGTGGTGCAACTCAATATTAGGAAGTGTATTTTCTGTACTGAACAAGTGCATTGGGCAATGCAAGGCATACACAGCAAAGCATGTTTTGGTGCAGTAGATGTAAAACGTTGAACCCTTTACTTACGTTGTGGCCCGTGAGCATCTCGTCCATCAGGCTGTCCTGTTTGGGAGAGTAGTAGCCGTGGTGACTGGGAGTGTAGGACCTGTCCGAACTGAGGAGAGGAGGAGAAGATGAGGTTGGTAGCCATGGAAACATCACACACAGCTAAAACAGTGTTCACCACCCAATATGGCAATAATCTAACCATCAGACACGGCACAAGTACTACTCTAAAACTAAGGAATGGAAGGCGATAATAACTTTGAGCTGATTTACTGGTGATTTTACAGTCTTTAATGTCCAACAATTGTTTCATTTTGTTTTGCTCAGGAAAGTTAGGGGTCCAATAGGCGGGCCACCTATTAAGGAACCCTGCCATAGAGAAACCATAGCAGAAAGAGACCAAAGCATTTTTTGCACATACCTTTGGATTCGACTACGTATGCATGGTAGGAAGGAGTAGAAATTAGTAAAAGATCATCCGAAATATTAGAGCATTAATACACATCCCTCCCCCAGACAAATACACCCTTCTCCTCTACGATAGGTATGTGTATAGACTACCTGTCAGAGCGTCCCCCTTCCAGGCTAAAGCGCAAGTAGTTCATCCCATCCAGGTACTGTCCAGGCAGGGAGTCATCCCCCAGCTCCCTCAGGTCCTCTGCCCTGAGATACTCCCCTCCGTCCCCTGTCATAGTGTCATCACCTGGGAGAGAGTGAGCGAGAGAGAGAGAGAGAGAGAGAGAGAGAGAGAGAGAGAGAGAGAGAGAGAGAGAGAGAGAGAGAGAGAGAGACAGAGAGAGAGAGAGAGAGAGAGAGAGCAGAGGGAGAGAGAGAGAGCAGAGGGAGAGAGAGAGAGCAGAGGTGTGAGGACCATGGAAGATGATAAAGGGTCATTCTGGGGAAGGGGACATGGTGATTTGCTGTGCGCTCAGCAGGAGTGACTACGCAGGGTCCAGCACTTCCCTGGGATGTGAATGTGCCCCAATCAAACTGACATGAGGTTGACTTACACACATACAGACACACGATCATTCATACACGATCATCCTCCCTCTTCATCATCACATAAAAACGCTTGTAAACACTAGAGATGAGCATGGAGACACAGGTCATGACTGCCTTGTGTCCACGTTAAAAAGCTCTCCTGCTGCTGTTACCACTACTGGACAGCAGGGGCGAGCTGTACTGGGCTGGCCATCCAAAAACCCCACAAAATTAGCGGAACTGAACTGGAAAGGACAGTGTGAAAGGAAATGACCTGAGCCAGTACAGTACAGTTCAGGTTGGCAGCATAGTGTGTAAAGGGTATACAGCCCTTAGCTTACAGCTGGTAGCATACTGTAGGATAGGCTGACAGAACAAGTGAGAGACATACTGTAGGATAGGCTGACAGAACAAGTGAGAGACATACTGTAGGATAGGCTGACAGAACAAGTGAGAGACATACTGTAGGATAGGCTGACAGAACAAGTGAGAGACATACTGTAGGATAGGCTGACAGAACAAGTGAGAGACATACTGTAGGATAGGCTGACAGAACAAGTGAGAGACATACTGTAGGATAGGCTGACAGAACAAGTGAGAGACATACTGTAGGATAGGCTGACAGAACAAGTGAGAGACATACTGTAGGATAGGCTGACAGAACAAGTGAGAGACATACTGTAGGATAGGCTGACAGAACAAGTGAGAGACATACTGTAGGCAGAGAGAGATGTTCCTGTGTCAATAGCATAACATTTGCAAAAATTTCAAAAAAACGGTTTTTGCTTTGTCATTATTGTCACGCCCTGGCTCTGGGGACTCTCGTATGTTGAGCCAGGGTGTTTATTTCTAGGTTTTGTATATCTATGTTAGCCAGGGTGGCTCCCAATCAGAGACGGCTGTAGCTCGTTGTCTCTGATTGGGAGCCATACTTAGGTAGCCGTTTGGCATTCATTTGGTGTGGTTTCTTGTTCCGTATTGGTTTGTGTATGTAACCAAGGACGTCACGTTATCGTTTTGTTGTTTTGTTCGTGTAATCATTAATACATATAAATATGTTCACATTCCACGCTGCGCCTTGGTCCTCCTCCTTCAGCGATCGTGACAATTATGGGGTATTGTGTGTAGATTGATGAGGGGAAAAAATACTTGAATCCATTTTAGACTAAGGCTGTAACGTAACAAAATGTGGAAAAAGTCAAGGGGTCTGAATACTTTCCGAATGCACTGTAGGCGGATGCGGTAGATTGAGACGCATCCAATGCAAAAAAAAACAGATATCTCTAGCTTAATCTGACAGATTATTATGGGGATTTTTTTATTATGGGTTTAAAGTTAGCAGCATTTCACACTTCTCCCTAGCCTATATACTGTCATTCAGGCTCTCCTGGCCATGGCATGTGATATGAGATCACATATGAGTATTTCAGAGTGGGGATTTGAAATTGTCTTTGAAGTGACAACACTTAGGGTGAAACCATCTTCTAGGCTTGTGTACAGACAAGCTTTTGCTGCTTCAGTTAGTCTTTTCGCTAGACGTTTAATGACACTCTCTAGGGGGTAGTATTTGTTAAGTGCTCAGAGCATGGTGGATCTGAATATTAAAACGCTTTTAAAACCACTGCTTCCCTTAGCTGATTATCAAGAAGCGTTTCAAAACAAAAACACTGTCGCATTAACATTCAAAAGGGCACAGCCATCATTAGTGTCAATGTAGTTTGTTGACAACCCTAATGCTTTTCACAATGATATCCAGTATTTCCCATTTAGACAAGTGGCCCTAAATGTGTGTGTCACGATCTTGATTTCACCGCACTGTGTATGAATCAAAACCCCATACCAACAGTGGTTGAGGTTGGGTGTAGGTTCAAGTATATACTCTAAGACTCATCCATGACAGCTTGTTATACACAACCATCGCAGAGGAAGCTCACACCGTGCGAATTACCACAACCACAACAAACCGCCACACACTCATCAATAGCAATCCCCACGGCAACCTTGACACGGTGTACCTTCTAAATCCATGGAGTCATCAGACAAAACAGCATCCTCATTCTGTTTCAGCCCTGTGGGTACAGTATGCAGGCCTGTACAGTATGCAGGCCTGTACAGTATGCAGGCCTGTACAGTATGCAGGCCTGTACAGTATGCAGTACAGTGAGAAACTAGCCGACCACAACAAACACACACTAGGATTGGGCTATGGAGAAACGGGAAGGACTTGGGGCAGGCTAAATGAGATAGCCTAGTAGTAGGTTAGTGTCTACACTAGAACAAAGTGTGTCTTTGGCTGTCGCCATTGGAGAATCCTTTTTGGTTCCAGGTTGAACCCTTGTTTTCTAAGAGTGTAGAGCAGGGTTCTTCAATTCCGGTCCTGGAGGGCCGAAACATCTCTGTTTTTCATCCTCTCCTTCTAATCAGGGGCTAATTCAGATCTGGGACACCAGGTGAGTGCAATTAACTACCAGGTAGAAATAAAAAACAGAAGTGTTTCGGCCCTCCAGGACCGGAATTGAAGAACCCTGGTGTAGAGGGAAACTGGGACAGGGTTTGAAGTCAGGCTTACTGAGGTGACAGTAGGTCAAACCACTAAATCAACCACATAAATAGACTGAAGTTTAGAATGACTGTCTCTATACATGGTTGTGGTCATATACAGTAGGCTAGTGACTGGATCAAGTGTTAAACTCACCCTCCTCATCAGACACATCCAGGACTTCAGTCATGGTCTCAGGAACGTTCATCTTGTGTTTCTCTGTCACCGTCTAGACGACATAAACAGACACATCTCATTACAACTAGTCTACCATTGACATTAATGCAAAACTAAGTGAACATTCGACTTAAGTGGAAGTTAGGAATTGCCCCTTACAAGCTAAATAAACACCATGTGTAAATACTGTGATTTCAGACAAGATGTGAAGAGCTGTTGGACTGAGATAGTTGAATCACTCACGGTTGTCGAGGTAATGATCTCCTCGGTGACCACCTTGAGTGTGTCCACCACAGAGATGTAGCCCAGTCGCCGGGCGATGGCCAGAGCTGTGTTACCATTCTGTTAGGATGGTAGAAAGACATATAAGTGTGTGTGTGTGTGTGTGTGTGTGTGTGTGTGTGTGTGTGTGTGTGTGTGTGTGTGTGTGTGTGTGTTTTCAGCAGCTAGTCCACTCACCACAGTGATGTTGTTGGGCTTAGCTCCATTCTGCAGCAGTAGATTGATGATGTGTGTGTTTCCTTGTTGTGCTGCTTGGTGGAGGGGAGTGTACCCATTCTAAGAAGAGAAAGTACTGACTGTAATGACTGTCTGGCAAGGCCTGAACATTTAAGAGATTCAAATGTGAACCCTTAGGCTAGCACTTGATATTTTCTGTTAAAGTAAAGCATGCATTAGTGAACATTCATAACACAGTGAAATAGTGCTTATGTGCTTTATCATACACTATATACCTTTCTTATACATTTCCATATGCAACAAACCCCATTATAAATGCACTGTGGCAGTTTTGTGTATGGTTTATTACCTTGGTTTCGGCGTTGACGCTAGCACCGTTCTGTAAGAGGAAGTTGACCATCTTGGCGTTTCCATAGTGACACGCTACAATCAGTGGAGTATAGCCCAACTGGAGGAGAAAAGTAAATCACAGTTAGTTTCAAAACACATCTACTAACATTATCAAAGATAAATAATAGGGCCTTATCATCATTCCAGTACAATGGTCATTCTATGCTCAAATTAAATGAATGTACATTCTGTCCATACCTTAGTTTGCTGGTCCAGGTTGGCTCCATGTTTAGTCAGTATCTCACTGACAACCACCTTGTCCTCCTGGGCAGCAAGATGGAGGGAGGTGAGGCCACTCTGAAGGGACAATATGTTACAATATGTTACTCACCACATCTCTAAATCAATCAATCAATTAGCAAACTGTATAGTGTAACTACGGACAGGAGATTGTCCATAGATGCTGTATGTGGTTACATTAGGTTACATGGTTCCCCTAAATATTGAGGGAGGAGTTTTGAGTGACAGGCGACCTTTACCACCAAAAACAGGAAATGACCAGTTGACAGGGGAGGGAATGTGAGATTGGGTATTTGGGTTTTGTGACCCGTTTCACTCATGCAGAGTGCAGATACACTATCAGTGTTCTTGCACCCCTGAGATAGTGTGCATTTGTCATCGGTACAGTATATATGACAGGGCGGACTGAGTCTGGTAAAGCAGTGATATATCTTCATCCACTCAGGTCTGTCTGGGGTTCAGTGATAGAGCTGGATGAAGAATGAGCGGATTGGAAAAAGGTTAAAGGAGGAATAAATCTGGGTTTCTGCTTGAGACAAATCCCTGTGATAATCAAATCAAATCAAATTGTATTTGTCACATGCAGCGGTAGCGGTACAGAGTCAATGTGTAATAACAGTAGCGAGGCTATATACAGGGGCTAGCGGTACTGAGTCAATGTGTAATAACAGTAGCGAGGCTATATACAGGGGGTAGAGGTACAGAGTCAATGTGTGATAACAGTAGGGAGGCTATATACAGGGGGTAGCGGTACAGAGTCAATGTGTAATAACAGTAGCGAGGCTATATACAGGGGGTAGCGGTACAGAGTCAATGTGTGATAACAGTAGGGAGGCTATATACAGGGGGTACCGGTACAGAGTCAATGTGTAATAACAGTAGCGAGGCTATATACAGGGGCTAGCGGTACTGAGTCAATGTGTAATAACAGTAGCGAGGCTATATACAGGGGCTAGCGGTACTGAGTCAATGTGTAATAACAGTAGCGAGGCTATATACAGGTGCTAGCGGTACTGAGTCAATGTGTAATAACAGTAGGGAGGCTATATACAGGGGCTAGCGGTACTGAGTCAATGTGTAATAACAGTAGCGAGGCTATATACGGGGGTAGCGGTACTGAGTCAATGTGTAATAACAGTAGGGGGGCTATATACAGGGGCTAGCGGTACTGAGTCAATGTGTAATAACAGTAGGGAGGCTATATACAGGGGCTAGCGGTACTGAGTCAATGTGTAATAACAGTAGCGAGGCTATATACGGGGTAGCGGTACTGAGTCAATGTGTAATAACAGTAGGGGGGCTATATACAGGGGCTAGCGGTACTGAGTCAATGTGTAATAACAGTAGTGAGGCTATATACAGGGGCTAGCGGTACTGAGTCAATGTGTAATAACAGTAGGGGGGCTATATACAGGGGGTAGAGGTACTGAGTCAATGTGTAATAACAGTAGGGGGGCTATATACAGGGGCTAGCGGTACTGAGTCAATGTGTAATAACAGTAGCGAGGCTATATACAGGGGCTAGCGGTACTGAGTCAATGTGTAATAACAGTAGCGAGGCTATATACAGGGGCTAGCAGTACTGAGTCAATGTGTGGGGACACCGGTTAGTCGAGGTAATTGAGGTAATATCATCCAAAAAAAAAATCTAAAAAATAATAATAATTTGGTAAAGTGCTGATCCCACTGGCTATAAGGTGAATGCACCTATTTGTAAGTCGCTCTGGATAAGAGCGTCTGCTAAATGACGTAAATGTAAATGTAAATGTAAATATGTACGTGTGGGTAGAGTTAAAGTGACTATGCATAGATAATAAACAGAGAGTAGCAGCAATGCAAATAGTCCGGGTAGCCATTTGATTAGCTGTTCAGGAGTCTTATGGCTTGGGGGTAGAAGCTGTTAAGAAGCCTTTTGGACCTAGACTTGGCGCTCCGGTACTGCTTGCCGTGCGGTAGCAGAGAGAACAGTCTATAACTAGGGTGGTTGGAGTCTTTGACAATTATTAGGGCCTTCCTCTGACACCGCCTGGTATAGAGGTCCTGGATGGCAAGAAGCTTGGCCCCAGTGATGTAGTGAGCCATACGCACTACCCTCTGTAGTGCCTTGTGGTCGGAGGCTGAGCAGTTGCCATACCAGGCAGTGATACAACCAGTCAGGATTCTCTCGATGGTGCAGCTGTAAAACTTTTTGAGGATCTGAGGACCCATGCCAAATCTTTTCAGTCTCCTGAGGGTGAATAGGCTTTGTCGTGCCCTCTTCACGACTGTCTTGGTGTGTTTGGACCATGATAGTTTGTTGGTGATGTGGACACCAAGGAACGTGAAGCTCTCAACCTGCTCCACTACAGCCCCGTCGATGAGAATGGGGGCATGCTCTGTCCTCCTTTTCCTGTAGTCCACAATCATCTCATTTGTCTAGATTACGTTGAGGGAGAGGTTGTTATCCTGGCACCACATGGCCAGGTCTCTGACCTCCTCCCTATAGGCTGTCTCATCGTTGTCTGTGATCAGGCCTACCACTGTTGTGTCGTCGGCCATGCAGTCATGAGTGAACAGGAAATACAGGAGGGGACTAAGCACGCACCCCTGAGGGGCCCCCGTGTTGGGGATCAGCGTGGCAGATGTGTTGTTACCTACCCTTACCACCTGGGGGCGGCCCGTCAGGAAGTCCAGGATCCAGTTGCAGAGGTATATAGTCAGTGTATAGTCCCAGGGTCCTTAGCTTAGTGATGAGCTTTGAGGGATCTATGGTGTAGAATGCTGAGCTGTAGTCAATGAATAGCATTCTCACGTAGGTGTTCCTTTTGTCCAGGTGGGAAAGGGCAGTGTGGAGTTTAATAGAGATTGCATCATCTGTGGATCTGTTGGGGCGGTATGTAAATTGGAGTGGGTCTAGGGTTTCCGGGATAATGGTGTTGATGTGAGCCATGACCAGCCTTTCAAAGCACTTCATGGCTACAGACGTGAGTGCTACGGGTCTGTAGTCATTTAGGCAGGTTACCTTAGTGTTCTTGGGCACAGAGGAGGTTGACTGACGGCCTTGCATGCCTGTTCTAAATTTCTAAGACAATGTGTGTGTGTGTGGGGGGGGGGGACTATAAAGTGTGCTTTTGTGTGTGTGTGCGTGCATGTGTGTTTGTGTGCGTATGTGCGTACATGCGTTTGTGTGCATGTACTGTATTCACATGCTATGTATGTTTAGTATGTGCATGCCAGTAAGCGTGTGTAGGTGCGTGCATGCGAGCAGGCGTGTGTCTCGCTTTCGCCCACAGACAGGGACCATTAAGTAGGATCGGTGTGATACGTGTGGGAAGACATCCGTGGTCGTCACGGCAGTGTACTAACCTCCCACATCCCTCGCTGTGACTCATCCGTCTACAGCACTGGGCTGTTCCTAAAATAGCCATGAAACAGCTCTCTGTCCCTCTTTTAACCCTCCCGTTGTCCGACTTTAAAGAAAGTATCACTGCCTCCTTCTCACAAATGATCCAAAAAATATAAAAATTAAATAAAGTTGGTTCAACACAGTGGCGGGTCATTTTGACCCTAGGACAACGGGAGGGTTAACTTCATTCCTGTTACATTCTTGTAAGCCATGCTGCAGCTCTGTAATCACAACTGAGGACTTGTAACAACGCTAAACGTAATAACTTTTTTCGGTAAATGTAACACACACACATTCGGTCTTCAACGAGGTCCGGAGGGCCGCACAGATTTCTTTTTACATTTGCAAAAAATGTGCCTCTATCCATAGTTTTTGGAATTTGCTCCCTGACTGTCTAACTTTCATTTGAGTGATTATTAGCAAGCTGGACACAGTAAAGAAACTGTATGAATGTAGGTCCATTATCATTTCTCCGGTGGCATGCATTAAAACACGTATCTTTGTCGTGGCTTTCTTTTGCAAAATAAATATGAATTAACAGACGTATTTTTGAATAACTGTCAACATACTGTATAATATCACATTAAGATGTAGGACGTTCACCGTATTATAGGGAACAATAGCAGGTCTATTTTGCTCCAGAGAAGTAGCTCATTGTTCCCTCGTTTCCGCATACGCTAGCCTATCTTCACTTGACGACAGAGGTCAGCCTGCAGGCGCCCGGCCCGCCACAAAGAGTCGCTAGAGCGCGATGAGCCAAGTAAAGTAACCCGACGCTGGGCCAATTGTGCGCCACCATATGTGCGCCACCCTATGGGACTCACGATCACAGCCGGTTGTGATACAGCCCAGGATCGAACCCGGGTCTGTAGTGATACCTCTGCGATGCAGTGCCTTAGACCGCTGTGCCACTCGGGAGGACGCTAGCCTATCTTCTAACTAACGTTAGCTAGCTATCAAGCTAGCCAGGTTTCCTTAGCAGCTTGTACACAGCCCCTGTATTGTCTCGGGAGTGTGACTGTTTGAATCCCTGCTGTTTGTTGCTGTTTCCATCTGCCCTGTGACCTGCCCTGTGACCTGCCCTGTGACCTGCCCTGTGACCTGCCCTGTGACCTGCCCTGTGACCTGCCCTGCGACCTGCCCTGCGACCTGCCCTGCGACCTGCCCTGCGACCTGCCCTGCGACCTGCCCTGCGACCTGCCCTGTGACCTGCCCTGCGACCTGCCCTGCGACCTGCCCTGTGACCTGCCCTGTGACCTGCCCTGTGACCTGCCCTGTGACCTGCCCTGCGACCTGCCCTGTGACCTGCCCTGCGACCTGCCCTGCGACCTGCCCTGTGACCTGCCCTGTGACCTGCCCTGTGACCTGCCCTGTGACCTGCCCTGTGACCTGCCCTGTCTGGAACTGCAAGGAGTAACAGCCTACATTGCTACCATGACAAAGACCAAAGCTGGTGGGCGCACTGTTGAGGATAGTGGTGTCTCTCTATCACAGGTAAAGGATATTTTAAACAAACAAAACTAGTTCTAAAAGCAGTTATTACAACAACAAGAAAATAGTGTTGTGTCCAAATACTGGTGGAGTCAGCTAATAAAATAATGGGCAAAATGACCAGAGAGGTCCAGGACCTGAAGAACAGTTTGCAGTTATGGGGGAAGTGTTGCTGTATATATTCAGAACCATATCCCTGTAAAGCTTAGAGAAGATCTCATGTAAAGTGTTATTGAAGTGTTGTGGTTGCAGGTTCACCTGCTTCATCTAAAGACTATTATTTTAGAGTGTTGCTATAGGCCACCAAGTGCTAACAGTCAGTATCTAGATAATGTGTGTGAAATGCTTGATAGTGTATGTGATGTAAACAGAGAGGTCTACTTTTTCGGGGACCTGAATATTGACTGGTTTTCATCAAGCTGTCCGCTCAAGAGGAAGCTTCTCACTGTAACCAGTGCCTGTAATCTGGTTCAGGTTTTTAATCAACCTACCAGGGTGTTTATAAATAATACAGGAACTACATCATCCACATGTATTGATCACATTTGTATTACTACTGTAGAACTTTGTCCTAAAGATGTATCCATACCCCTTGGATGCATTGATCACAATATAGTGGCTATATCCAGGAAAGCCAAAGTTCCAAAAGCTGGTGTATAAGAGATCATGCAAAATAATTTGCTGTGACTCTTATGTGGATGATGTTAAAAATATTTGTTGGTCTGATGTGACTAATAAGGAGCATCTTGACTCCGCACTTGATGACTTTGCTTCTTCCAATTATTAATAAACATGCACCTGTTAAGAAACGGACTGTTAGAACTGTTAAGGCTCCATGGATTGATGAGGAATTGAAAAACTGTATGGTTGAAAGGGATGGGGCAAAAGGAATGGCTAATAAGTCTGGCTGCACATCTGACTGGTTGACTTAATGCAAATTTAGAAATTATGTGACTAAACTCAACAAAAAGAAGAAGAATCTGTATTATGAAGCCAAGATCAATGATATAAAGAATGATGGAAAAAAAGTTTGGAGTACTTTAAATAAAATTACGGGCAGAAACAAATTCAACTCCATCTTTCATCGAATCAGATGGCTTATTCATCACAAAACCATTTGATGTTGCCAATTATTTTAATGATTACCTCATTGGCAGAGTGAGCAAACTTAGGCAGGAAATGCCAAGAACGAACAGTGACCATCGTACTCATGCATGAAAAAACGAATAATGAAAGAAAAACATTGCAAGTTTGAATTTTGTAAAGTTAGTGTGGGAGAGGTGGAAAAATGATTGTTGTCGATCAATAATGACAAACCTTCTGGCATTGACAACTTAGATGGTAAGCTACTGAGGATGGTAGCTGACTATAGCCACTTCTATCTGTCATATCTTTAATCTGAGCCTAGAGGAAAGTCTTTGTCCTCAGGCCTGGAGGGAAGCCAAAGTCATTCCGCTACCATAGAATGGTAAAGCGGCCTTTACTGGTTCTAACAGCTGAACTATCAGCTTGCTGACAGACCGTTGGAAAAAATTGTGTGTGACCAAATACAATGCTATTTCTCTGTAAATTAATTAACAACAGACTTTCAGCATGCTTATAGAGAAGGGCACTCAACATGTACTGCACTGACACAAAGGACTGATGATTGGTTGAAGGAAATTGATAATAAGAAGATTGTGGGAGCTGTACTGTTAGATTTCAGCGCAGCCTTTGATATTATTGACCATAACCTGTTGTTGAAAAAACGTATGTGATATGGCTTTTCAACCTCTGCCATATCATGGATTCAGAGCTATCTATCTAATAGAACACTGAGGGTTTTTGTTAATGGAACCTTCTCTAATGTTAAACGTAAAGTGTGGTGTATTCAGGGCTGCTCTCTTGGCCCTCTACTCTTTTCTATTTTTACCAATGACCTGCCACTGGCATTAAACAAAACCTGTGTCCATGTATGCTGATGATTTAACCCTATACGTGTCAGCAACAAAAGCTAGCGAGATCACTGTAACCCTAAACAAAGAGTTGCAGTCAGTTTAAGAATGGGTGGCCAGTAATAAACTGGTCCTGAATATTTATCAAACTAAAAGCACTGTATTTGGTACAAATCATTCCCTGTTCTAGACCTCAGCTGAATCTGGTAATGAATGGTGTGGCTGTTGAATAAGTTGAGGATGTTAAATTACTTGGCGTTACCTTAGATTGTAAACTGTCATGGTCAAAACATATTGATACAATGGTTGTAAAGATTACATTTTACAGACGCTCTTATCCAGAGCGACTTACATGAGCAATTAGGGTTAAGTGCCTTGCTTAAGGGCACATCGACAGATTTTTCACCTAGTCGGCTCGGGGATTAGAACCAGCGACCTTTCGGTTACTGGCACAACGCTCTTACCCACTAAGCCACCTGCCGCCCAGGGGAGATGGGGAGAGGACTGTCCGTGATAAAGAGATGCTCTGCTTTTTTGACACCACACTCCACAAAGCAAGTCCTGCAGGCTCTAGTTTCATCTTACCTTGATTATTGTCCAGTCATATGGTCAAGTGCTACAAAGAAATACCTAGTTAAGCTGCAGCTGGCCCAGAATAGAGCTGCACGTTTTGCTCTTCATTGTAATCAGAGAGCTAATATCAATACTATGCATGCCAGTCTCTCTTGGCTAAGTTGAGGAAAGACTGACTGCATCGCTTCTTGTTTTTATAAGAAACAATGTGTTGGAAATTCCAAATTGTTTGCATAGTCAACTTCCACACAGCACTGACACTGCCACTTACTCCACCAGACATGCCACCAGGGTTCTTTTCACAGTCCCCAGGTCCAGAACAAATTCAAGGAAACATACAATATTATACAGAGCCATGATTGCATGGAACTCCCTTCCATCTCATATAGCGCAAGTGAACAGCAAACCTGGTTTCAAAAAAACAAAAAAAGCAACACCCCAAGGCTCAATGCTGTGACCTACGTTTTGTGTGTATGTTTATGTGTAACTGATAGATGCACACACACACACACAGACACACACACACACACACACGTTAATATTTTTTAAATGTATGTAAATTGTAAAGTATTTTGTCTGTTCTGTCTTTTTCGTTATGTGTCGGACCCCAGGGGACCATGACACAACGTCCCAAGAACGTCATAAAAACATCCTCAGGAACGTTGCCAGGACAAACCGGGAAGTAGACAATACCTCCAGGGGACCATGACACAACGTCCCAAGAACGTCCTAAAAACATCTTCGGGGAATGCCCCTGGGAAAACTGGGTACTAGAAAAAGGTCCCCCAGAGAAAGTTCCCTTGGAAGCATCATGCAACATCCTAAGGACTAGTAAAATGAACATCATGGAAAAAGTCCTAAAAAGGTCCTGACATGGTCCTCAGTGACGTCCTGGGAACTTACAGGGAACTAGACAAAGGTCCCCCTGAGAACGTTCTCGGAACGTCAGATGGATAAAGTCGCGCCAAAACCCTTCATGGACCTACAGTAATGAGAACATTGCAGAATGTCCTCAGGACAAACCCCTGTTTGCTGGGTTACTGCTGTTCAATGTTCATCTCAATGAATGCATGTATTCTGTTTTTTGCTGTTTATAGTGTGTGGATTCCTAAATTATTTGTCGATATACAGGTAAAAGTCAGTAAATTAGAATATTTTGAAAAACTTGATTTATTTCAGTAATTGCATTCAAAAGGTGTAACTTGTACATTATATTTATTCATTGCACACAGACTGATGCATTCAAATGTTTATTTCATTTAATTTTGATGATTTGAAGTGGCAACAAATGAAAATCCAAAATTCCGTGTGTCACAAAATTAGAATATTACTTAAGGCTAATACAAAAAAGGGATTTTTTAGAAATGTTGGCCAACTGAAAAGTATGAAAATGAAAAATATGAGCATGTACAATACTCAATACTTGGTTGGAGCTCCTTTTGCCTCAATTACTGCATTAATGCGGCGTGGCATGGAGTCGATGAGTTTCTGGCACTGCTCAGGTGTTATGAGAGCCCAGGTTGCTCTGATAGTGGCCTTCAACTCTTCTGCGTTGTTGGGTCTGGCATTCTGCATCTTCCTTTTTCACAATACCCCACAGATTTTCTATGGGGCTAAGGTCAGGGGAGTTGGCTGGCCAATTTAGAACAGAAATACCATGGTCCGTAAACCAGGCACGGGTAGATTTTGCGCTGTGTGCAGGCGCCAAGTCCTGTTGGAACCTGAAATCTCCATCTCCATAGAGCAGGTCAGCAGCAGGAAGCATGAAGTGCTCTAAAACTTGCTGGTAGACGGCTGCGTTGACCCTGGATCTCAGGAAACAGAGTGGACCGACACCAGCAGATGACATGGCACCCCAAACCATCACTGATGGTGGAAACTTTACACTAGACTTCAGGCAACGTGGATCCTGTGCCTCTCCTGTCTTCCTCCAGACTCTGGGACCTCGATTTCCAAAGGAAATGCAAAATTTGCTTTCGTCAGAAAACATGACTTTAGACCACTCAGCAGCAGTCCAGCTCTTTTTTTCCTTAGCCC